>NW_024041262.1:6369479-6476955 GCF_014851395.1 Micropterus salmoides
GTTTTAAAAAAAATGTTTTTGAGAAATTAACTGGCTTAATTTCTCTCTGTACACATAGTTAGAACTGTCCCATGACTCAAGGAGAAAGTTATCCAAAACCAACCTCAAAAAGTTTATTGAAGGAATCGTATTGCTGTCCTGAACCTTCTGTCACCAACCCACCGAGTTCAAGACATAAACATCAAGAGGCACCAGTCATTCCATATGTTTGACATGTTTAGAGATTGTCATACTTTTGGTTTTCTAAGCTAACAAAATCACAAATGTCAGCCAGAAAAATCTGATCCTACCTTACAAACTGCTGTTATGTGCTCGCAGGGAGGCTGTGTGTGTGAGCATAAAGCTCTCAGTACACTGCTGACTGCTGGAAGATGGCGACCTGCGTGGGGACCGCTGAAAGCGACTCCTCCTGTTAAAGTAGCTGCCGGCTGTCCAGGACCGCTTGTGCTTCCTCAGGTACTCCTTGTAGTTCTTGGTGAGCAGCGTGTACAGAAAAGGGTTAATGCAACTGTTGGAATATGTCAGACACGTGGTAAGGTAGTTGATGTTGCGTTTGGCTTTGGTGGACAGGGACAGTGAGGGGTGGAACTGACCCAGCAGCTGCCAGATCCAGAAGGGCAGGAAGCATGCCCAGAAGAGGAGCACAATGGTAAAGATCAGGTACAGCACCTTTAGGGACATAACACCACAGAGAACAGCCATTAATGAGAATCAGTGATACACCGATTGCAACAAAATGCATCATCTGGAAACTGAGATAAATAATTAACTATATGCATGTATTTCACCAAATGATAAATACAGTGCAGAAAAACTCTGACAGCTGCAGAGAGATACAAGAAAGGTGAGAGAGAGAGACACAGTTTGTAGTTTGCATGATGCTGTGGCAAAATTGTTGTTACACATTCATGCCAATAAAGCTAAGTTGAATTAAACCTGGGCAGCTGTGGAGACCTTAATGGTATGCGCACTACCAGGTAAGCTACCTCTTGTCTTTCTTTTTGAGAGCTTCACTGTAATGCTGAACTCACAAGATCAAATTTAAACATATTTAGGCTGATTAGTGGTCTGAAGGTAAGATAAGGTTAGCGAAGCGAGTTTGTCAATTCAATCCCTGGACCGGCAGGATAAATGTGGATGGGTAAAGTGAAAAAGCAGCGTTGCCCCTCCCTCATAACCACCACTAAGGTGCCCTTGAGCAAGGCCCGGTGGAGCTGCCCTGTTTGAACTGGGCACTTCTAAGTGTGAATGTGTGTAACTGTGAATGTGATCAGGGCGTTCCTGCAAAACAGAGACTTTCTTTCAGTGAAAACTTTCCTGAATAAATAAAGGTTAAAAAAAAGCTCTGGTTTTGTCTTTCTTTTTGAAAACTTTACTGTAAAATAAAATGCTGAAATTACAAGAATCAAATTAGGACATTATTTGGCTAAAGTATAGCAAATGCCACACCCTACTATAATAATATATCATAACCATAGTTCTGTAAAAAAGCATGGAGCCTTCGAGTTCTGGAGTGGAGCTCAATTGGTCTTGATCACTCATCTTGCACTGTCAAGTTTCCTGTGGTTTTTCAGATAATGTACAAATCTATGAAAGCCCCAGTTAGGGGTGGACCCTTGGTCATTTTTCTTCAGTGATCAGTACTATAAAAGCCAAAGCTGGCTTTTCAAACCCTGCCTCTCTTGTCCCAGCATGATCACAGTTACACACAGCCTTGGTAGGCACAGAGAGAATGAATTATTCCTGTATAGAAGCACTTTTGAAAGTTGGACAGTCTGCTCTCTTACTTGCCCCACGGTACAAGCAAATCGAATAGCCTTTGATGCAACTGAAGGGCAGCATTCGCCACATTGTTAATCACACTGATAAGATGAAATTAACCCTTCTTAAGCCCTGCTATGAAACAAATAGGATCGGGTTTTGAGTGAGCAGAAAGTTAGAGGGGAATGGAAAATAGAACACCTGCAGCAACAGGGAAAGGATTGATAACAGGATCCTTGCTTTAAGTAGAGTGTGAACTGGTGTTTTTAGAGTAAACTCTTAAATAGCAGCTATTTATCTTTAATGATGACAGTGTTGTTGGTGGTAAGTTGTGAGAGTCATACAATAGCTGTGACAGAATGTCAAAAGCCTATGAACTACTAGATAGGACCCTTCCTTCAGGAGCTAGTACAAATCATGGTACACTCCATGATGAGTATGACTGAGTCAACAGCCTTAGTAAGTGGAATGTCTGTGGCAGTAGTTTGTACAGAAGTATCTTGCCTAACGTCCTGCCTGTTCATCAGTTTCTACCAGATGGATGTGTCTGGATCCATCTCCAGCTGAGCTGCGGACTGGGTAAGATGTGAGAGGGCAGGGTCTAGGGTGATCCTGTTGCCAAAAAAAAGGAGAACCAAGAACTGGTGCTCAGAATGGTTTAGAAAGACTGTCTTCCCTCCACAAAGTCCCCAGAGGGAGGAAGTTAGGGCAGTTGGGTGGGTCACGGGAGACCACTGCTCATTTCCTGCATCCGGCCAACATTCAACATTGTTTTTTCATCCTTGACCACGATCATTTTACCCAAACATGATCCCTTTACCATAACCAAATTGTTTCAGTACCTAAACCTAACCAAATCTTAACCATAGTGGTGCTGGAACAGAATGTTTATTTTTGCAGCAGGTTTTGAAAGGCACTGACACATGATGTTATTCTGCAGATAAGGGGGTCAGATCAGAAAACACTTGCACAAACAGCGTATTTTGGCGTGTAACTTAGAGGACTTGCTACTTGGTGTAGGGTCTGGCTGAGCACATACATACAAATATTCACTGCCTAAATCTTTAAAAATGAGCAGTAAAGCCTTTACCTTAGGAGACTTTATATTGTAATTCACTCACCTTTTGATTGGGAAGTTTCTTCGTCTGTTTGAAGGTCTCCGTCTGTGAAACCCAATAAGTGCGTGCAAGCTGGATGTAGAGATAGCCAATGATCAGTCCTGGTGCAACAATGCTTGTGCAAAACAGGAATGAGATGTAAACTTTGTAGGAGAGTGGTGACAAGGTGGGCTGACACATAGCCTTATTGCCCACTGTCATTAGCTGAATGCTAACGATCATCGGTAGGGTGAGGATGAGAGATGCAACCCAGACCAGCAGAGCGATGGCCTTCCGGTAACTTTTAGACCGCTTGACTGTGTCGAGTGGCTTGAGCACAGCAAAGTAGCGCTCCGTGCTCATGATTGTCAGCGTGAAGATGCTGGCATGCATGGTCAGGAAGTCCATGCTGATCAGAATCCGACACCCAGCGTCCCCAAAGTACCATCCCTTTAGGAAGTGTGTGCAGACTACAAAGGGTATGGTGAGAAGATACAGCAGATCTGCCAAAGCTAAGTTTATGATGTAGATGTACATAGAGGCTGCAGTCCTCATGGAGTGGCACATGACCACCAGAGTGTAGATGTTCCCCGAGACTCCGACGAGACACATGATGGAGAGGATGGTACCAATGGTAAAGGTGGCGGCTGTGTCTTCATGCGTATTCAGAGGGGGCTCGGTGGCATTGACGCCTCTTTCAACGAGGACTCCTATAGGCTCCATGGACACTGTGGTCATATCTGGATTTGTGGGAAAAGAAATGTAAGTGCTTAGGGTGGTAACTGGACAGGAAAAAATACTTTTGTTAATTAACCCTTGTCTTCAGACTTAGACTGGTTCTTGGACTATTATTTCTGTGAAATGGAGCTAAATGTGGACTATTATACTCAGAGAAATTATACTGGCTTTTTTAATTCATTTATAATCTCCATTTGTGACAGAAGACAAAGTCTATAAGAAGGACTTAATGAGCTTGCTTTCAATGCAAAGCTTCTTTTCAGACTCAGTCTCTACTCATCATTTCAAAAATCTGCATCTTTCAAGTACCCCTGACTGATTGCTTATGACCAACTCACTCATACTGAGGAAAGTTAAATCCCACATTTTAATCATGGCTTAGAAATCAGCTCTGAAAATAGCTTCTAGCTAAGTTTTATTTAGATTAATATAAAACACCATGAAGTATGTTCTGTTACCCATGCTTTTCTAAATTACTCATAAAATCTTTGTTTCTGACCTAAGATGGCAAATGGCACAATTGTCCAGTGATATTCACTATTCAGATCTTTTATATAAGCAAAGTTGCAATACGATGTTGTAAAAATACTCTAAGGCACATTTCAGACTCAGTGTTGTAGCTGGTAAAGGTTTCTTTTAATTATTTGATATACTGCTGGTTAGCTAAACCTATGGTAATATAATATAATGTTTAATTTTATTCATATTTCATTCATTATTCATTGTTCACATTAAAAATCTAATTCTGCAAAGTAACTAGTAACTAAAGCTTTTAAATAAATGTACCAGAGTTTTAAGTACACTATTTGAAATACTCAAGTAAAGTACCGTACTAAATTTGCTTAGTTATATTCCACTACAGCAACTGTCTGGACTGAATGTGCCACAGTCTGATTGCATAATGCTGATAAAATTAGTATTACGTTTACATATTAATATTACAGTGAAAGAATTTGTGATGGAAATGAGAGCTATAGTTATTGGGTCATATTACTATGCAGCAGAGTATTATTTATGTCTGCTGAATTTCTGAGGGCTGATGACGAAATGCATCCTCACTCTCTCATGAGGGCGTATCTAAAAAAAAAAATGTATCAGAGTTGATGTAACTGTTGAAGGAACACAGAGAACTTTTTACTTAGTCACAGACACCTCTCCTTGTCCAGTCTCATGCTAAGCTGTCAAGATTCAGACGGAAATAAGTGAGAAAGTATTTCTCCTTTGTGACATATTTTGTTCCAAAACCACCGGGGGCAGAGATGAAGTCAGACACGGTTAATATTGCATTTCAGTCCTCACTAATCGACCTGTCTGGAATGCTCTGATAAGCACAACAGCCAGTGCATGTATGCTAAATGTATGCAAGTGAATTAGAAAACACACAGTCTTACCTGGACTGCCTCCCTGGACAGAAGAGTTTAACACTCAGCTGCAGTTCCATCAGCCATGCTTTGTCTCACTTTGCAGCTCCAAACTTCACACTTACTGCAAAAATTTCACACTCCATAAAAGTCCCAACAGAATCTACAGAGTGTCTGAGAGGTGAAAAACGTAGGTGGAACAAAAGGGGAAATATATATATATATAATATATATATATATATATATATATATATATATGTAAATATCCAGCAGTCTCGATGGGGATAATAACCTAAATGAGTCATCTACTACAACGAAAATACCCCAATTGTTGACTAGTCTCTCAACAGCAAATAAAACAATCCAAAGTGTCTAGATTCAAGGGAAAGGTGCACTGATAGCAGCCTTAAAAGTTCTCCTCCATTCCCTTTACCTTTTGTGCACCTTGGTAGCATCCACACACTGGAAGTCAGCTGTGACACCGGCAGCAGAGCAATTTAATTCAGAAGGAAAAAAAAATACAAAAAACGAATACATCGATGAAATGATGATGAGAAGTGAGGATCACATTAAGCTACAGCTGGTTACCGAGAATCCCCCCTTACACTGAGAGAGAGTAAGAGAGAGAGCAGGAGAGTGCCAGAGGTAGAGAGGGGAGAGAGGGAGTGAGAGAGACATGAGCATGCTGCTGGTGAGCCACTCTCGCTTAGAAGCGCAAAGTGGGAGGGAGAAGCCAGAGAGAACGGGCAAGAGAGGTATGTAGGAAATGTGTTCTGCTCTCCCTCTGTCTCTCTCTCTCTCTCTCTCTGTACTTTAACCCCTGTGCCATCTATTTCAATGCAGTGGGGGCGTGTGCTTCAAACTGATATGCAACACTGGGACTGGAGACACATTACACACTGACAGAACAACCCCGCTGACACACAAAAAGACAGCCAGCACTGCCTATTTGTCCCAGCATGAAATATCCAGTATCTATCATATTAAATGGATAGTGCGAGTGTCAGTGTCACCTACTACTGCGGCAATTCACCCGAGCACAGTCATCAAACATCATCTGCTGCAGGGGGACCGGTCCAAACTAAACAATGTCTTTGGCCTTCTGTAGCTGCTTGTAGGCTACAGGGGGACTATGCATTTATTAAACTGACTGCTGAGTAGAAGCGTTTCTTGTTTGTGCTCATCTCCCTTGCCATTGTATGAGAAATTTGAAAATGTAAAAACAACAAATGTATCTGTGTAAAATAGCAGTCATTCATTTTTCTGGAGCCATTAAATGTATTTACACAAATTTACCTTACCTTTCTATATGGTTTTCCAAAGCGACTTACAATCGTTTTATACACTTATCTGCCACTTTATTAGGTACACCTGTTCAATTACTTGTTAACACAAATAGCTAATAAACCATTCACATGGCAGCAACTCAGTGCATTTAATAATTACTCATTAAGCTGACATTAAGCTTACAATTGCTATATATATGTCAAGGATCGCATGTTAAGTGTCTTGCTCATGGACACAATGGTGGATGTCGCTATGGGAATCGAACACAGGTCTCTCACATCAAAGGAATGTCTCTTATCCACTGCCTCATCACCACTCACATTTAGGCATGAAGACATGGTCAATACAACTTGCAGAAGTTCAAACTGAGCAGAATAGTGAAGAAAGCGGATTTGAACGTGGCATGGTTGTTGGTGCCAGACGTGCCGGTCTGGGTATTTCAGAAACTGCCGATCTTCTGGGATTTTCACGCACAACCATCTCTAGGGTTTACAGAGAATGATCTTTAAAAGAGAAAATATCCAGTGAGTGGCAGTTGTGTGGACAAAAAGGCCTTGTTGATGTCAGAGGTCAGAGGAGAATAGGCAGACTGGTAACAGGCAAGGCAACAATAACTCAAATAACCTCTGGTTACAACCCAGGTATGCAGAATACCATCTCTGAACGTACAACACATCAAACCTTGAAGCAGACGGACTACAGCAGCAGAAGACCACACCGGGTGCCACTCCTGTCACCTAAGAACAGGAAACTGAGGCTACAAGTCACATAGGCTAACCAAAGTTGGACAATAGAATATTGGAAAAACGTTGCCTAGTCTGATGAGTCTTAATTTTAGCTGTGACATTCGGATAGTAGGTTCAGAATTTGGGATAAACAACATGAAAACACGGATCCATCCTGCCTTGTATCAACAGTTCAGGCTGGTGGTGGTGGTGTAATGGTGCGGGGGAAGCTCAAATCAGTCAAACTGGTTTCTTGAACATGACAATGAGTTCACTGTACTCCAACCCAGTACTAGCAAGGTGTACCTAATAAAGTGGCCAGTGAGTGTATGTCAGAGGTTGCATGCCTCTGGAGCAACTAAGGGTTAAGTGTCTTGGTCAAGGACACATTGGTGGATGAGTCAAAGTGGGAATTGAAACCAGGTCTCATCCACTGCACCATTGCCACCGTTATCAGATTTTGATCCATTGAATCCAATAACATCTGGACAAATTAGAGCAGTATGATTAAATTATTTTATCCCAATTCGTGTATGGGATATAACAAGAAGTCAGCCAGCTCGGCCAGTTGAAGTCTCAGACATGCATGTCCTCAACTTAAACGACAAAATAGGTAGTTTGTCAATGCCTCCCAAAACAGTCAACAGTCGACCAGACCTTAACTACGTGACGTAAGTCACATGACATTAAACACGTGGTTAACATTGTGAAACTGTCACAGTTAGGTTTACGCAAGATAACTTCTTGGTTAGGTTTAGAAAAACATTGTGGTTTCGGTTAAAGTAAGTATGTTGTGAAAGTCACGTGATGTAAATGACATGAGTTAAGGTACGTAAGTGACGTGATGTAAATCATGTGACAGAAGTCAGTAATGCTATTGAACGTAAATCTTAAAATAACTCAACATTTATTTGGTTTCACATTGTTCTTGAATGGTGTTCTCCTGTGTGAAAGTCCTGAGTTTGACCCGTCCATCAATACCATCCTACCTCCATATGCCGACTTTCTCGCTCGTTGGACAGCCACTACAGGTTGCAGCCACAATAAATGTTAATATGGATCATAATAAGGTGAGTAATGCGTGTGGTGGGGGTGGTGACGGGGCAATGGATAAGACTCTGCCTTTTGTGTGAGAGACACAGGTTCAATCCGGCCACTGTGACCCATCCACTAATGTGTCGGGTGGTGATGGCGCACAGATAAGATGCTTGCCTTTGGTGTGGGAGACTTGGATTCAATTCCCACTGTAAGACATCCTCAATGTGTCCCTGAGCAAGACACTTAACCCCTTGTTGCTCCAGAAACGTGCGACTGACATGTATAGCAATTGTAAGTCGCTTTGGATAAAAGCATCAGCTAAATGAATAAATGTAATGCAAGGTGAATATACACAGAATCTTTAACCTGAATATACTGAATCATCTTTGTTACTAACCAAATCAGTAGTTTATAGCAGTGGAGCTTATAGGGGTAAATCGAAGTCAATATCATTGTAAATGCACAGACTATGAGTCACAAATATATATTGCATATAATGTATTTTTATATACAAAAAAAATCCACAAACAAACTCTCCATGATCCACACATCGAAATCAGTGACTTGTACATGCAAAATGCAAAATGACTCGTCTTTGTAGTTCATATTTGTTTTCAGAATTTTGACACTACTGTTTCACTGTTTTACAAATTGCCGTTTCTACAAATGTACTCTCCACAATTTGTAAAAAACCCAGTCTAACTTGTAATTTCAAACCACTGTTTCAAGACATGTTTACCAATTCTGTGCAATACTCAACATTCAAGTGTCAAATCTGTGTTTGTGCATCCCACTGTATTTGTAGATGGGTTTGTCTATTGACTACAAACCATTTTGACACAGGGGTATTGCTTCTAAGTCCCCTCAATAAGCCTTTCAAAATAAGAGCTGAATCGCAGGCCGTGTACATCATCTACTCTACATGTAACCTGGAGGATTCAATTTGAATTCATGAGCGCGTTAACTTAAATGATGAATAATTATCCCCCTTTCATCGATTGGTTGGTGAAGTGTGCCTTTGTAATACAGTTTAATATTTATGTACCATGTATGCTGTGGTCTTTGTCTGCTCTTGCTAACCCATGCGCTCTGTGTTCTCCATCACCAGCCTCCGCATATACACTGGCAGCTGACCTGGGTATACCTTATGTGTTTTATGTGTGCTTTTTGCAATAGTAATGCAGCCTACTTTCTAACGATGCCCCATGAATTTTATTAGCGCTCCAAGTGTAGTGTGCATTTGTCCAGCACGTGGCACGTACTTTGTGCAATAAACCAAGGAGCCACCATTATCAAACTATGATGGGTAGGGGCGCCCGCACCTGTACAATACTGTCTTACTTATCAGAGCCCATGGCCCTCTGCTGTGACATTTCTCCTATCAAATGAAAGCAAAAGCACCCCAAAAATCTTTAATCCTGACACAAATTTTCCAGAGGGAAGCAAAAAAAACAAAAACAAACAGCCATTTTGGTAGGTCAACTAAGTGTATTTACTGAAATACTGTTCTTACAGTACAACATATCTGAGTATTTCTATTTTATACAACTTTATACTACTACTCCACAACATCTCAGAGACAAATAATGTACTTGTTACTCCACTACATTTGTCTGACAGCTTTAATTACCGTGGTGGCAGAAAATCTCTTCCTAGTTACTTTTCAGATTACAATGTTTCCTCCCCTTCCTGTCCAATGCCACCATGTATCTCACCATGTATGTGGTGATGTTGAATATTTGTGATGAAGTGTTCCTTTATGGGTTGAGAAAAGTCTCCTCCTTATTAAGCTTAATAAACAATGTAAGCCCACATTGGATCAGCTGTTTTAATTTTTTTTTCATGCCTTTATGGCTTTCTGACATTTCTATGAAGCCATAGGGGTTATTTACACTGGGAACGCTGGGGACATGCCAACACTACTTTTTGAAGTGGCTGATTTTGTCCCCATCAGTTTTTAAAAGCATATCTTTTTTTTAAATTCTGAAAAATCACTTGCACCAAGAAATGTTAACTAACAAATGAAAATGCTTTGAGAAAGGTTTATTTGCACAATAAGAAAACATTGAATGCTATCAAAGAATGGAAGAATTTAATAGCATTAAATTAATAGAATGTGCATTGTCCAAAAAAAGCAACTTAAGCTAAAAAAACAACCTTTCCCTGTGAACATGACAAATAGCCACATTACTAGCTGCCCACTGGGTAACGTGAACTGTCATTTCCAGTGGGCAGCTTGCAATTACAGTCAATTCAGCCTGACTTTAGCTGTATCCCCCCCCCACTCTCTCTGTCATATGCCATATCTAATCAGAGCTATAAATATTGTACTTGTTACTCCACTACATTTGTCTGACAGCTTTAATTACTGTGGTGGCAGAAAATCTCTTCCTAGTTACTTTTCAGATGACAATGTTTCATCCCCTTCCTGTCCAATGAAACCATGTATCTCCAGATGTGGTCATGTTGAATATTTTTGATGAACTCATAGATGAAGTGTTCCGTTATTGGTTGAGAAAAGTCTCCTCCTTATTAAGCTAAATAAACAATTTAAGCCCCAAACAAGCCTTTCATGCTCCTGTATTTACGGCTGTAACCTTTTAACCTCAAAGGCTGGAATTCCATTTATAACAACAGAGCCTCTCTTTAAGATGTCAACATGTTTAGAGATCCAACAAGCTCATAAACAATTAAGGTTTTCAACCACGTAGTGAGCAACCCTATGTGGTATTCATTTGTGATACAATGAGTCCATATTGGTGGCAGAATTAAAATGATAAATAGTTGCTGTTGCTTAGGGTGCACAAGAGGGAAACAACAGCATGCATCTTCTTTTATGACTGAATTAAATGTACAGGAATTCATATCAGAGTTCAGCAGGTGTACCTGGATATAAACATGTCATTTGAAAAGCAAGAAGCCGAATTCTCTGCATTCTTTACAAACAATTTAAACTAAATCATTAGCTGTGTTTGTGTGTGTCTGAGGGTTTATGTGGAATGTAGTTGTGAATGTAGAGAGTTTATAAGGGTTGTATGTGGGATCTCACAGCGGGGTTCACATTGCTTCTACATGGTGTGTATGTGTGTTTGTGAGTAGAGGTCATCCTCATAAAATTAGAGAGTATCTGTAAAGCAATTAAGGGCACCCTGATGAAGAGCTATTAGAGCCACATAGGAGCTGGATATCTGCTGCTTACACAGTAAATGATGCAGTGCAATCTCCTGTCGCAGATTTATATAATCACAAGATGACACCCACCTCCACTTCATTAGCCATTACACACAGGCGCACACACACATACACTTGGGGGAATAGAGAAAAGAAACAGAGGGAAAATAAGACGAGAGTTAAAATCACAAATGTCATACATGCAGATTATTTTCCCTACCAAACCAGCAGCTGTGCTGCGTATGTGTGTATGTCTATATATGTTTGTGTGTTTATCCTCTTTAAGCATTCTTAATGCTAGGCCAGTTGATAAAGGGATTCTGCATCAATCAGCTCCTCAGAAAATCCCACACTTTATCATATTAGCCTAAAGCTGTGGTAGATAGCAATTTGACTGAATGCATAAATGCATCTTCAAAGTGTATTCACTAACATTTGTGACGTGTGTGTGTGTGTGTGTGTGTGTGTGTGTGTGTGTGTGTGTGCGTATTGACAAGTGAGAGTGGCTCTGTGTGTCATTTGATGTTTTACGAGTGCAACAGTAGCGCTGCAGCAGCTGCGGCACATGTTCATGGTGCTTCTCTCAGGGTACGCTGGTAGCTCACCTGGCACCACTTATCAAGGTTGAGTCCTTACCATAGTGGCCTGGTTTTGAGTCTGGCCTGGGCTCTTTGCATGTCATCCCTCGCTCCCCTACCCTTTCTGCCACTGTCAAAAAAAAGCAGAAATGCCTAAGAAAATGTTTTTTTAGAAAATGTTAACAAAAAAATTATGTTTCTCTCACTGCTCAGTTCCACTCAGCCCATAGACTTATCTTTAAGAAGACATCACTCACATGAAAATACAGTAGCTTTTCTTGGCCTTCAGAATTTTGCAAATGTAAAGCCTGCATGAGTGAAAAATGTATAATACAACCATATTATCAGTTGGAATTGTTCTGTCAACAGTTTCCCATATGTGTCTTTGGTGGTTTAAGGAGAAAATGCTGCTGAAGATTTTTGTTGCAGTACTGCAGTTGGCTGCTGGGGCAAATTGGCTGAGTGGCAGCACTGTATCCAGCTCCCTAATACATCCATGATTTATTTTACAGTGCACCAATCACTCATGTCATATTGTTCCATTAAAGAAGACAGCCAACAGTATCATTTAATCATTTATCCAAAGGATACTAAAGGACAGTACCCACCCATCCACAGCCTGTTCACCCTGCTGCCTTCTGGGAAGAGATATAGAAGTTTCTGCTGCCGCACCACCAGACTGCAGAGCAGCTTTCCCCCCCAAGCTATCAGACTCTTAAACTCTAGTTCATCCTCAGCACTGCTCCAGTGATTATAGTTTATTTCTGTTGACCATTTTTCATAATTGATTCTGTATTAATGTATATTGTCTGCTATGTAGAAAGGAGTCACAAATCTCAATTTCACTCTATAACTTGTTATTATGTCACAATAAACCTACCTACCTACCAACCAAATTGGAATAAATTCATAATTAAATAAAATTATAGTCTATTTCTCTGATGCACAATAAATAAGCAACATTTTAATGTCGCAAATTGAGGTGGAGATAATTCTAATGTACCGTTGCGTTGTTTGGGTTGACTCTGAACATATTACATATATATATATATATATATATATATATATATATATATATACACACACATTTGAAATCTTAAGCTGCAAAGTAACTGCAGCACAAAATAATCAAGTAAACATTTAAGAATCAAGGCCTACAGTTTAAGCTATTTAAGGATTTTGTCATTTATGAACTTCAGTTTACAGCTCTGTGTTTTTAAACCCTTCTTTCCCCATATGCTGGAAAAGGGCGCTGGCAGGGGACATGCTGTCTAAAAGCTGAAGGGACTTTCAGCTGTCAGAGAAATGTAGTGGAGTAAAACCAAGCGGCAACCTCTAAGGCTGAAAAACTGAATGGCCACTTGAGGCTGGCTCCATAAACCCCCATACAAAAATAAACATGTTTAGAGCCAAGTACAAAAAACTGTTTTTAGCTAATTTTCCCATCATGACAACTGCATGATTTTTATGGAAAACTCCACTGTGTGAGCTTTATTATAGCGAAATGAGGCTTTCTTCCAATGTGAATAAAAGCCAACTGCTTCATTACTGGATCTGACTTATTGGCTACATCAGAGCTTTTCCACAAAGAGAACACCAGTCAAAAATGAGAGCAGGAGTTATGTAAGTGTTTGCCGTCATCACAGTTCATTCATTACACTGACAGACACTCACAGTCAGTCCGCCCACATGGATCAGTCTCTCTAAAGACTGACCCCCCTACTCTCGCACACCCTCACGCACAGATCAAGCGTCTAAAAGCAGCGTCACCTCATTGTGTGTAGAAATCATTTCTCCAGGTTGGGAAGGGATTTGATTCAAACACAATAGATTTGTTCTTGAGTGGCTTTGGATGTACATCTGCCGCCCATCACACCATGCAATTCAGTACTCCTCAGCAGAGAAAAACAGCAGGAGGGTCCACTGAGATGTAAAGTCAAGGAAAGACGTAATGCAGGTGCAGGTAGATTTGTCTTCCTTATTTCGTGTCCTATCGGTGCATCCCATAATGCCAGGGCACATTCAGAGATGTATCTGGGTGCAAGCAAACAACAAAAAAAGAAAAATCACATGTTGCTTATATTAATGTCAAATCTGCAAACAATCAGGGCAACAATTCTCCCACGTTTCAGAGACCAAAAATATGACACAGATATAAAAAAAAGGCAGCAACTGGAGATACAGACCGACAATTTTTTTTGACTTAAAGTGGGCAGGGAGTGATTTCAAAATATATAATTTCAAAAGTCAAACAAGAACTGAAAGAAGTTGCGGTAAAAGCCTGGAATAGCATCACAAATGAAGAGTGCAACAGTTTGGTCACGTCGATGGGTCGCAGACTTGAGGCAGTTATTGCAAGCAAGGGTTATGCCACCAAATATTAAATGTTATTTACTTTATTTGTTCCATTACAAAAGGTGGCGTGTCCTCAGTTGTTTACCAGGAAATAAAAGCTGAAATTCTGAACTCTTGTCTCATACTCATCTTTTGATCTTAAACCCAAATATCTTCAGTGAACAACAAAAACAAAGGAATTTGCCTTACTGTTAGGACTGTATTTGTCAAGAGAAGGGGAAAATGATATAGGGGTGAGATACAGATTTTTTTGTTGATACTAGAGTGATCCTCTAAATGTCCATTTTGGGCGTTTTTACACTCAAAGAGTGACATTAAATATATGTTGACATGAAGCATCTTAGAGGTTGCTCCGTGGTTGAGTGGACCTCCGATCATTATGATTAAGACAAAACAAAAGCTGATAATGTTTGTTTATTTTAAGTTAAAATGTCAGAATGCTTCAAAGTGCTTGTTGGATTGTCAGACAGTGTCAGAAACTGGCTTCTCCTTTCAAACCAACGTTGGGATGGAGCGGGCTGCTTCCAACCACATCTTCTAAAACTGACAATCCAACATTCACACCCATTTCACGCAGACACTGAACTGCTCTCTAAAGCTCTTTTTCAACACTCTTCACATAACAACTTACGTCACTTTGGTGTGTAAAACTGAGTATTCACTTCAATTAAATTTTATTTATACAGCGCCAAAACAGAAATGAACGCCCGAAGTGAGTGCCTGACGTCTCGTTGCAGTGTGTCTTTATCTTGTCTCAGGTTCATGCATTATTTCATCACAGCTATATGTTGTCACTGAGCTCTGAACAGTGTGAGGTGATGAGTGTTTTATCTTGTCCATCCACATCTTAACGCCACACAGCACTCTGAGTCCTGGGGTCACAGAGCTCTTGAAAAAAATGGTCAATACATCAATACATCACAAATTGGCAAGACGGTGATTTGCAACCACAGATCTAGACTCTACAGCTCCGGAGAACCTGTAGAAAGCGACAGAAGGAGAGAGGAGAGGGATGAGAAACTATAAGAGAGGGAGGAAGTCGAGTTAGTAACATTGCATTAATGGGATAAGAATGCATAAAGATGGAGAGGGAGAGGAGGAGAGAGGAGTATAGGCCTATAGCAGCATAACTAAGGGATGGTTCAGGACTCACCTGAGCCAGCCCTAACTATAAGCTTTATCAAAGTGGAAAGTCTCAAATCTACTTTTAAATGTGGAAATGGTGTCTGCCTCCTGAACCCAAACTGGAACCTGATAATAATAAATCCTGATGGATAATTGAACGACATGTCAAACGAACTAGTTTGTTTAGAAAGTATAACGACAGCTTTAGTCTGGTCTGGGGCAGATGGTTGTGGAGGCCCAGATGGGAGCGATGGGAAAGGGAAGCACAGGACTGAATGAAAAACAAAGGAAAGGGATGAAAGTATAGGGGTGAAAAGACATATAAGATATATATATAGATAGATGTCAAAAATACATACAGTTTGATGAAAAAAATGATTGCAAATGAAAATGAAAATGCACCTAAAGGATTTTAAAGATGGCATTGTGTGTTCCTTTTTACCAGTAGTGTACACTAATTCACTTGTACCTGTCAAATAGCTGACTGTAGTGTCACACAGCTTTAAGACTGTAGTTTATAATATAGACCTATTGAGAAAACTTTACAACAGAGAGTTAGAGGGGTAGTTTTTGAGGTAATGGAGTAAGAGCAAAGAGATGAAACAGCGGAGGAGGCTGGAAGATATTCATTCTTCTGGACCCACAGACTTTCACCACTAATGAACACCACTGCAGTGTGGAGTCCACTCGGTTAGCAAAACTGGCCCACAGGGTGGCTGTATATGTGTGTGTGTGAGGCAGAGAGAGGGGTCATTGATTTCTGTCTGTCAAGCTGAGATTACATTACATACAGCGCTGGTGTTTCTGGCTGTGTGCGTGTGTGTGTTTTAAGGCAGTGTGTACCCGTCAGGTTGCCATTCAGTCAGAATAGTGATCGTAGTGGAAAATAAAATGTCAATATTTTCCCTTTTTGTTTTTCATTCCATGTTGGCTTTTCTGTTAACTGCTCACCCGCTGTGTTTCTTACATTTACACCCACACAAACCCACATCGCAAACAATCACATGGATTCACAAGGACATTCTGAGGAGGAAGGAGAAGAGATGGAAAAAACAGGTTCTTGGTGGTGAAAGCAAACCAAACAAACAGGTAGCAAGTTTTTCCTGTACGACTACACCACCACTGACAGAGCTTTCTTACTTGTTTGCAGACACAGAATATTTACCAAAATCTGTCAACATAAGTTAGCCTTTAGGTGATGTGTGGTGCAGACATCATGAATATTTTAAATATAGTTTGATTGAATGCAATTTTAATGAACTCTCTTTTGAGAACAAACAAAAAGTAGAGAAAATGTAGTGAAATGGTGATATCAAACTATAGCTGAAATCTGAAATGTGTTGAGTTAGCCAGTTTTAGGTTTTCTGCGGACTGTATTTGGAGTGCTTCATTAAGTATTAAGCATTCCTGACTCGGTCTAATCCCACGCTGCCCTCTGGCACCTGCTCCTCCCACATCTCTTCCTGCTTCTTCCTCTTTCCTATTTTGTTTTCTTTACCTAAAACCATTCTTTTCTTTTGAAGGGATGTAACTGCAGCAACAAACTCTCATTTACATCTACTTATTGTTGTCTCTACCCCAAACATGACACCAGTTCACCACTTCCCTTTCGCTATGCAAAATTAAAGCCAAAATATTGCGAATAGGGGAGCAGCCATCTTGCTTTCATGATGCATTTTGCAACCAGAGTCTGAGCAGTAGAGTCAGCTTGACGGACAGCCGGCCCACCGCAGAGACTGAACAAGGAGCCATGATTATAGGCAAAAAAACCCAAAACCAGCCAAAAACTAGACCATTTTTACACCAACGTTATGTTTTCACAGTAATTCTATAACACAGTGGCATGAGACTTACTTTCATCGTGTGTTTGATGATTCCTAATATTATTAAACCCAAATTATATTTAAGAAAGAAAATTAACTCCTTGACTGAACTCTATTTTCCTGCACCTTTTGTTCAATATACATTAACCAGTGCTTAAATATTCAACTGTGGTGTCACACTTGTTGATTACCAGTAATATACAGTATCTTACAAAAGTGAGTACACTCCTCACAATTTTGTAAGTATTTGATTATTTCATGTGACAACACTGAAGAAATGACACTTTGCTACATTGTAAAGTAGTGAGTGTGCAACTTGTATACACAGCCATTAATGTCTAAATCGCTGGCAACAAAAGTGAGCACACCCCTAAGATATAATCAAATATTTACAAACATGTGAGGGGTGTACTCAGATTTAACAGGCCATGCAGGCAACACAGTTTGCTGAGTCACTCACTGTTTCTCAGGTTGTGACATAGGAGCACATACTTTGCACCGTATGTCCTTCTTCTTCTGTATCTTTGCTCCAATGGTCTTCCGCTCTAAAAATGTCAAATAATGGGACTTTTTATCACTTTTCTCAAAAACCTATTTTTATTTTGGGGTCTTTACGTACAATTTTACATAAATGCGCGTAAATAAAAATTAGCTTAACCGAACTTGGAGTGTCTGTTCAGATGCTGGGTCCAGACTTAGCTGAGCAGTCCTGGAATATTCTTCCTCTAGGGGGCACTGCACAATTTGCAATAAGAATTCATACAAAATTCGGTTTGTACGACTGCTAAGTTGATCCAGAAATTTGGCAATGGTTGTTGTGGCTTATTAGAAAATCACCTGTATGTCCTATCCATCCACTGAATTTGCTTCACTACAACCTATGGTCAATACAGAAGTCCTCACATCATTTTTAAGAATATGCTAAAATAATTAACATCTATATCTCCACATGTCCTCGTTCAAACGCTACCAAAATTACCAAAACCAAAACCAGACATTATCTTGGTAGGAGATATTAAGTATTTCAAAGAGTTTTCAGATCGGCCAAACAGTGAGCCTACTGTGATATTCAATATCTTGCTGTACCTTGTACAGCTTGCACAACATTTTTTTGCTCAGTGTTTAGTCAAACGCCACCAAAATAATTGACAATACATCCAAAACCAGCAGAATGATGTGTGATTTTTCCTGAATTTTATCACCAACATCTTGACTATTTCAAGTGTTTTAAGTTTCAGCTGATAATAAAGATAGCTAAGACATGTAATTTCATTGCTTTAACTGTTGGTATGGTAAAGAAAAGCAGCTCTTTCCAGTGGTTCATTCAGTAAGTTACCTATTATTGGTTCCCACCCAAGGTTCAGGGTTCAAATCCCTGCTTGACCAAGTTTCAATTGCCAAGAATGCGTATTTTATGTGTGTTTATCTGATCTCATTCCTGTTCAACTTCCTGTAAAATGTCTTATTATTTTTCTTTGCTAAAAAGTGTTTGTGCAGCAAAAACCTTAAATCTTGGAAACACAACAATTGGTAGGTAGGTTACAAATTTCATCTACTACTCAGGTACATACTGTGTAATGACACTCATAAATATCAAGTTTCCACAGTTACCACAAAAAAAGACTTGGCTTCGTGTCCAAAATCTCTTTTTAAAAAATATTTTTTTATACAACCTGTCCTGCCCAGTAGCCTGGTATAGCGTATGATGAGCTGAATACCATATTGTGCTAGACAGATTTTAGAGTATTAATCTACTCCTTTGTCTGTTTTATTTTTTATTTAATTATGTACTGATTTGTCACTGGGCCGGACAGGGGGGCAGACATGGGGATGGGGGGGCACAGACATCGCACAAAGAGACAGACAGCACAGAGAAAGGACAACACCTGCAAAACAACGGGGATTGGGGTGGGGACAACAGGAAATAGAAGACGAACAACAATTGCAGAAAGCAACGAAACCTTGAAGAGAACGAGAAGGGGGGCTTGGGGCGAAGAAAACAAACACAAACAAAAAAAACAAAAAACAAAGAAGACAACCAGCTGAACAGCAGTAATAAACAGCTGCCACAGTAAGACAACTAAGAGAAATGAAACTAAGAAACAGTCAAGCACAATTATTTAGCAACATAGCACAGCCATGAGGGCTGGAATAATAACAATTAATTTAAATAAATAACTGAAAGAAAAGCACCAAGAATAATTCTACCAGGGACAACCTAAATTTGTTTGTGTCTATGTGTGAGACTGTGTGTGTCAGTGTGCATATGTGTACGTGTTAGAGAATGTAGTTGTTAGTGAGAGTGGGATGCCACAACCATGGGGCTCTAGCAACAGGCAGGCAAGAACCAATAGGGGTGGGAGAAATAGATAAATACATTTAAAAAGATTTTTTTTTTAGAAATGATGCTCCGCGACGCAAACGCGGAAGACCCCGACCCAACCAACAGACGAAATGACCATCCAACTGGCACCCGCACCGCACCCAGAAACCCCCACCCTGAGTAGCCAGCGTACTCTAATCTCTTAGGTCATTTGGATCTGGTCCTCTCCTCTGTCAAATGTTGCATTTTTTGCGACCTGCTTGGATCCCGACACCACATTTCGCCATGGTCTCCATCATCCAATCATGTTGTGCAGTCAGCTTTAAATTTGTTCTCCCTCTGCTGCTCTCAGCTATCACTTCAGTGTGAAATCGTTGCGACCTTCCTCCACCCCATTCACATCCAGGCATCATGTACAGTGACCAGGTTGAGCTCCTCAGAGTCTACTTCTCATCACATCCAGATCTTCAGCCATTCTCTTCATCCCACCACCACTAGCAATTCACTACTTCCATCAATATGGCAACGTCGCAGTGGAGTCTAATCATTAAAGACACATTTCTCACCTTTATTGTGTACATTGCAATATAAATGTTATTTGCTCAGTCAGAATAAAGTCAGTCCTAATTGAAATATAGTCCGCTGTCAACACTGGAGATGTCCTCATCGGTGTGTGAGCGTGTGTGAATGATTAGTTTCTGTTTCTGATGAGCAGTTGGCAGCTTTCATGGCAGCCTCTGCCATCAGCATATGAAAGTGTGTGAATTGTGTGAACCTGAAAGCACTTTGAGTGGTGGGAAGACTAGAAAAGTGCTACACAAGCATTATTCACCAAATCAATTGTATTTGACCAGGTGTGAGAAACGTTAACTTTCTCATGTTACCTTTGCACGACTAATAGTTGAGGAATAGAATGAGGTTAAATATATTACATTGTCGACAGAGCTTGAACTTGAATTACCAGATTAAAACAGGTGGTTTCGATTTCATTCTGCCTGAACTCAGCTGCTTCATTATGCATACCGTGATCATAATGAATCCCTCCTTTAAATGCTCAAAAGTCTGGGGTAAAATCAAACTGTCTGAGGTTTAGGATGCAGCTAGATCAGCTTTGCCTTTTATTCTTACCTCCAAAACCCTGTAGCTAATATCAGTTTCTAATAACTGAGAGCAAATAACTTCTATACAAAGGAAGTGTGCACCAGTGGTCTGGTTCTCATTAACACACATCAGCCTCTGAACATCTTGTCTTTCTTCCTCTTCTTCTTTATCTTCTTCTTCCTTTCATGTTAACTTCAATTCTGTTTCAATGTGGGTCTTTCAAGCAAATTATTACCCACTCAGGCTGACAATCTTAATATTTAAATGGTAATAACTTAAGGTAGTATGTACTTTGTAGTTTTTCCAAATCAAAATTAAATTCATAAAACTAATGTTAATCTAACTGTTAAAACGTTAAGGCTGTGTATTTTATGGGGGGCTCAGGCTGGCCAATTTATTTGAAGTTAGTGAATTTATTAGATTTTTATGTCCCTTCTGCTAATATGGAGGGGGCGGGGTTTATGATCTACACTCAGGTTCTGAAATTGGCACCCGCCAAATGCAGGTAAATTGTTGGCAATGGCGAATGAAACCAGGCCATCCAAACATCAAAACTCACCAGGCGCTTTGTTCACTATCTGCTCAGTTATTTAAGATTTACCACTTTTCTAACTGTGGAGAGTAGCAATACTTTTAGCAGCTAGCCAAGCGAAGTGGCACTACCCCACCAAAGCATGGCACAACATTTCCACCAGCCACCAGCCAAATGCTGGTAAAATAAGCAAAAGGCTGATCTGTTTCATTCACCAGCCAAAAAAATTATTGTGATGTAGTGATTTGCTGCTTTGCCATTTGGACGGTAGACAAAATAGTAAATTTTGCACCCTGCACCAATGTAGTAATGCTTTCACAAACTAATGGAAGCTTTATCTGGCAAACGCATCACAGAGTAGCAATACTCTTACACTAACTATACTTCAGTCTTCAGAGGAGTCCAACAACCTGCCGACAGAGAAATGGAAAAGCATGGATCTGAGGCCAACGAAGCAAACTGGTCCCTCCAAGCCAATGAGGAAATGCCCCCCCGGACTCCAATGCACAAACTAACTCCCAGCAGCCCCCCAGACCCTGTACAGAAAAAAACAATAAACCTGCCTGGAAGTCACAACACTCCATTTGGCGTCCCACTATCCCCTAGCCATACCAGGTTAACAATAGCACACACAAGTACAGCATACCTTCACAGCTAATAAACCCTGCTAATAAACACAACCATGGCTGCCACTTATGTCCCCACCAAGTGGCAACCTCTGGCTCTCCTAACCGATCCAACCAGGAAATAACAAATAACTGCAATTCATCGAGTGGCCACTTGAGACTGCCTCCAAAGGGGTCTCCATTGACCCCCATGGTAAAATGCCCAACTTTACAGCAGAATATATAATGTTTACAGCCTGGTACAAAATATGGTATTTTTGTTCAGAAACCGTGACGTCACGGACACTACGTCCATTGGTTTATACAGTCCATGGTCCCCACAAAAGCAGAGGAGATAACACAGGCATGAGCCTGCCTTGTGGTTATAAAATAGTGAGCTAGGACACTAACCAGATGTGTGTGATGAGTCATTGCCTGAAACATGCCCGAGCTGTCCGTGGAGGTGTGCTCCGTCACCGATGGAAGTACAGGCTGAGTTGACATGGTCTTGTTAAGAAGGGAAAATGTTGCCACAAGTGAAGAGGGCAGGAAAACCAATCATGCCGATTTTCCCAGAATTACTTGAGGAATTTGCTTTGTCTTGGTGCAACAAAACTTACACAGTGAAGCATCCTGTGGCAGGTAGCTCCTTGCTTCACTGTGAAGAAATGGAGTGTGACGGTTTCCATAACATGCCTCCGGTGGAGCCTGTGGTTACGGCCCAACTCCAGCCGAAAACATCCCTGTCATCTCCCTGCACTCCCATTCCAGCCTGACAGATGACGGCTTCAGCTGACCCTGGGTTATGGGATGAGGTGTGCATTATAACTGAGCACTGCCTCCAAATGCTACCAAAGCAGTAAAATTGGAGGTTGTAAAACCAAAACAATTAGCTGTCACGCTACAAAGCTGAGGGGAACTGCTCAAATGGGTGATACTTTTTTGTGGGTTCATCACAATGAGCAATCCTTTTAAAATTTCACACAGTTAGGCAATTTGATCCACTGTTGATTGATTAGAGCAGCTTTAAATATCACTGCTTTCTAGGTTTTTAGTGCTGAATCTGTTTTCACACCAAGTGTTGATCAGCAGAATAATCTTCAGACTGTCCCGGGATATTAAATCAAACATCAAGTTTCATCATCCACCAGCACGTAGACTTCAGCAAGGGTTCTGGTTCTCACTATTTTTGAAGCAATGCAATTTTAATGAGGTTTGCTTTATAAGTTTTTTTGTGTTGTTTATTTGGATTTGAACTCACTGCTCTGCCAAAGAGCAATTACAGAATTCCTCCAAAAAGTGTAGCTGTAAAGACATTTTTCAATCAGTTAAATAAAGTTAGCTAAAGTCAGCTTTTTGAAATACAATATAATTTATTGTTTGTGAGCCCACAATTAACAAGATGAATTGATTTTAGAGCTTACAGAAACAACATTTTGATGAATGAACCAATATGATTTACTGTCACACTAACACTGCCTTGTTCTCTGGTTCAGTTCAGTAAATTTAATATAACGGTTTTGTCTTTCTTGGCATATACATCAGCATGCTTTTACAGGTAGAAATCTGGACTCAAACTTTGGAATCACATTAAAAAGGTGCACATAGTACAATAAAACCTCTAAGTAATGACTCTAATGGCAAATAAATCTTTTGATGTTGATGGTAAAAGCACCAATAATCCATTATAATGCATCAACAAAAAAGAAGATAGGATTGCCAAGTCATCTATGCATATTCTATCCCGTACAAGTGCATTCTCTGACAACCTTGTATCACTAATAACCTTTTGGTTATTAGTCTACAGGGGAACTCAAGCAATTTTACTGTTAAGTTGATACATATTGTACATATTTGTATAATGTCTTTTGTGGCAGCAGTCCAGAAGTCAACTCATCACAGGAGTCTTGATACCCTTGACAACAAGGTTCATCTTGTGAAAGTCGAATAACACAAGATCTCATATGCATTCCGCCTCTTTTGCTCTCCACACACACTGCTTATGCAACCAAAGCCTGCTCAAACGTGATTTGTCAATACTACTCCAACTACAAAAGGACTACAAACGGAAAAGGAACACTTCCCATACCAAAATCTGTTTTAAGAGATTAGGTTAACCTTGGCTTAGAGACTTCACATTTATTACAAAAAGTCTGCGAAACAAACTTGGTGAGGAATTAGAAATTTTGGGAGGGTCTAATGAAATACACTATTAAGTTATTAAGTGTTTTTGGAACTTGACCCATATGGGGTACTAAACAAAAAAAACATACTTTTAGTCACACTAGCTTTGTGGCTTTAGGAATGGCATTGTCGGTCCACCGCTCCAGACTGAAATACCTCAACAACTTATTAGATAGATGCCATGAAATTTATTACAGGTATTCATGGTATCGAGAGGATGAATCCTGATGCCTTTTGTTATCCTCTGACTTTTCCTCTTGGGCCACCAGCAGGTTGAGATTTTCATGTTTTTGTTAAATTTCTCAACAATGGATTGTGATTTGTAAATATTGTTCAGATAGTCATGGTCCCCAGAGGATAAATGAGTTTGGTGATACCCTGAATTTTCATCCAGTGCCACCAGCAGATCAAGGTTTTCACGTGTCAACTGGAATATGTTTGTACAGACATTCATGGTTCCAAGATGATGTATCATTAAGATTTTTGTAAGCCCCTGACTTTTTCCTATAATGCCACCTGTGTTATGAGGTGAGGTGCTATTTGATTTATTGCAGTGAAAATTGGTACAGGTATTTGTGACTAGTAGTGTAAGGGATTGCTATTTCCAAAACAGTATTACAGTTACTAATCCAAGAAACGCTGTTACTGTGTTAGCAGAACGCACCATCCTTGACGTGAATGCGCGACTGCAAGGCAGATCAACAGAACCTTATGTTGTTCAAGTTGGCTGAATGTACGTACGTTCGTCTGTTGTAAACTTTGTTGCGACCATCAAAAAGCTTTCAACCGCGAAAAGTTCCGCTAATTTACTGAAGCATCTGCTAAAACAGCACAGCAACCTTAAACTTCTAGAAAGGAACTCCAGCTGCTACAGTGAGGGGTGTTAAGCAACATTTTATATAAATGCATGGAATACTGCTCTAATAAATATGCAGAAAAACATTTGTTCAAAAGTTAGGATTACTTTTTTTTTTTTTTTTCACCAGTGGCGTTAAGAAACATTATGTTATTTCTAAAAAAGTAGAAAGTAATTTAGTAATGTAAAGAGTAACTAGTAACTAGTTACTGTTTATACCCATTAATAAGTAAGGTAATATTATTACTTTTGAAGGAGTAATGAGTAAAAAGTAACACCAACACTGGTGCTGACATGTGTTTATTGATCTTTCACCCTGCAACACAATATTTCCTACCAAGATCAGACCTATATGTCAGTGAACAGACTTTATAACCTAAACAGAAAACCTCCACTGTGTCAGCCTCCTCTGCTTCTTTTTGGATTTTCAGGTGGTGGTGGGTCAGAAAGGTTTTATCATTTCCTGTGTAATCTTCCTGAAAATGCAGTTTTGTGTTTTCAATTTATTTGACTTCATTCATTTTACAAGCAGTCAGCAGGCTCAGTCTCAGTCTGATTGGATTTAAGAAGAATTTGGCTACACATCTAGTGTCTGCAACTTATTCTGTATTGTTTGCTTTTCCTAAATATGAAATCCAAAGCTTTCCAGGTGTTTCCACATAACAAGCATAAGGCTGGGGCAGTATCAAGGCATTACGCTATACCAGGATATTAAGAAATATGACTAAATGAATAAATGCCATCAAAAATAGAAATGCTGCTCTTTCTATTAAACTTAGTCAGAGATTCTGTATTGAGGTAATGTATTGTAGTGTACGCACTCAACATAGGCGGGCGACACATCTTCAAAGCGACAACGCGATAATTCCCACCATTTTTCCAACAGCTGTTGAACAACACACACACAGGAGCTTTAGCTGCAGCCTTTATTCGCTGACAAACTGTAACATACACTGTACATATACTGCTAAACTTTCCTCTCCCACTTAGTGTCTTTCATTCAACCACACACTCACTATGTACACAAAAATGAGATACTCGAGATACAAGTTTGGGAATAATGTTACAGGACAAAGCTACTTTTTTTACACAAATATCCTCAAATACCATCGAACCTAGTGAAATGTCAAGAAGGTGGAAAAAAACAACAACCTCCCAAGCCTAATAGTAAGCATAATGTGACTGTCTCATCTCTGAAAGAGAAGTCTGATTTGTGGGAGCCGAGAGCATGCCCATGGCATTGGCGACATAGGCGCAAAATGTGAGGGGGCGCTGCAAGAGAAGGTTTTCGACTTGGCGCGAATAAACTCTGCCCATATGTTGCGACACGGGAGTGCGCCGTGATAATACTTAAGTGCACCTCGCGCTGTGTTGTGTTGTTGTGTAGAGTTTTGCAATATAAACATCTAAAACCTGAGGCGCAACCTTGCTCTGTTTGGGACTGTGCGTATTTGTGGTCAGTGTTTTCTAGTTGGTTTTTGTTTTCACATGCAACATGCAGTCTTTGCACTGTGTCAGTCCAACGGTCTAAAGGGGATAATTCCAGCGGAGCAATAAGTAGCCTAATGCACAGCAGAGTATAGGACTGGTAGACTTAAAAATATTATGAATGTCCAAAAAGTTTTGAACATGAGCAGATCCTGCTGAAACACAGGAGCTATTAAAGTCCAGGAGTTTATAAAATTAAAATGAACTTATTTGAGGTGAAAAGGTGCTACATGCACATCCCAAAACAAAAGACACAAAAGAGGAGGGAAGGCTGAACCATGGACTCAGCAAGGATTTTATTAAATTAGAAAAGTTGATCTACAGGAGAAACACAGGCTATTTAAAAGCAGTAGCTACAGAATGCCTGAAAGCCTTACTGCATTAGATTATACAAATTTTTTACACTTTGAATTTTGTGTTTTCTTTCACATAAATGAAGACTTTTCCACAATAAATTGAGGAAGAAAAAACAGTAATTAGTGCAGACTTTTTACCATAATGCAGGAAATTAAATTTGCTATGCTTCAAATTTTCTGGGGGAGGACACCCAGACCCTCCTCTTCATTTCTGTTCCTGCCACCATTGAAACTAAACAAATGTTCTTGCATTTCAAGAAATCTACCCCATAATGCAAGAAAACAGGTCTCTGGATTGATACACAGTTTAAGAAGGGACACATATAGCTTTTGTCTCCCAGTTTAGGCTATGATGTTGAGGTTTACAAGTATGCTGATCACACTTGTTCATTATTGACTATGATTACTGACTTGGCTGTTCATCTACACATGCTAAAATTGTGAGTTTGGCTGCTGAATGTTTAAAACAATCGCTATGGATAGAGGAGTGATGACCCCAGCCGCTGCGAAAGACTTTTAGGATTGGGCATGGTGCTGGGGGTGCCAATTTCAAATCTCACCTAGGGCTCCAACATTGTCAGGGCCAGCCCTGGCTCAGAGGGAAGTGCTCTGGAAATTGGAAAGTCCTGTGTTTGACGAAAAAGTTCCTGCCAGCACAAACAACAAGACACTTTGAGTCATGATCTCTGTGAGAGTGGAAGAAAGGAGTAGAGACATGAAAGACAGAAGACATGCAACAACAAGACTTTATCTAAAATAGATCCTAAATTAATCCTCCCATAGTGCTTTAGCCTGACACAGCAGTGCTTTAAAAAAAAAGCCCTTGGATAAAACTTTTGTCCAGTGGAAGAAGAAATGTAAAAGCCTGGTGTGGTTAGACTGCTGCCAGCCAGACACATCCTGATGGGCACAGTTGTTGTCAGAAACTGAAAGGTTGCCTAGGAATAAGTCTGTGAATAAAAAGAGAATAAAATAAAAGAAAAGAAACATTTGCTAAAGGGAAGCCACAAGGTGTGAGGTCACAAGCAGGAGATGCCTTTTACACAAAGAGAAACACTCCACTTCCCATGTACACAGGAAGTTAAAGAATTCCTTGTTGCTATAACACATAAGTTTGCTACAAATCTCTGAAAATCCAAATAAACAGTTCCAATTTCTTGGGTCATTTTATGAAGCTACTTAGCATTACTCCATTACTGAAAATATAAGCAGTCACACATATAATTGAAGCATCGCATTTGTGACTGCACACCAGATAATTGTAAACAAATAATATTTTACCTTTCATTTCTGCAGATATTTTATATACATCCTCCTCTTGGCTCATCCTGTCCTGACATTCTCTAAATACAGATGATTTGTTTGCCAGTTGGCAAACCTGTCAAACCTTCACACGGTAGGTCAAGCAAGGTCAGAGATGAATGACATTAACACAAAGCTATCAAACTGCATACTCTAAGAAGCCACCCAGGCAGTGAATTACCATGAGCTTCTCAGGAGGTGTGTCTGCAGGTTTCGACAGCAGATTGCAACAAATTGCAGTTTTAAATTCATTGTATAAGCATTACTTTCCGAACTTTAAAGCCGCCACACCCACCTTTCATTATTCTGTAATTAACACATATAGAAATGGAAAACCAGACCACCAATGGAGATTTTCTCACCTCCATAAACATCTTTAATAAATGCGCATGTGCACACCTCTCCACATCAATGACAAATTAATTCATTTATATTCAGTTATAAACTCCTGGACTTTATTATCTCCTGTGTTTCAGCAGGTTTTCTGCTCATGTTCAAATCCCTAATATCTGTGTTCTCAGACATGTCGAGAAAAAAGTTATGGCCTACTTGAGACGTCATCATTAAATTAGAATTCATAATGTTTTTCTACATGCCCTATATGGATTAGCCTCTGTTACTGCTCTGTTGATATTGTAGTATCCCTTTCAGACAGAACTGGATGAGACACTTCTGATCAAGCAGAAATCTCATCACAAATCCACACAAATATTAACTTCAGCACCTCTGATAAACAGTCTTAGGCAGGAGTGTTGCTACAAGTAGCGCCGTTACTAGTTTAACTATATTTCTCAGTAGTGTCGCTTTTTTCTGAATCAAATAGCTTTTCAGTAGTGAAGCTCTTTTATTGACCGAGTAGCACGGTAGCGTACACACTCGCTACATTTTTTCAAGCATTTCTGAAGCTCAAGTCTGAAATAAAACTACTAAGGATCAGTAAGTGACGCTACCGCCACACACGGACCTGTATGTGTAGCCGGCAGAAGTACTTCCTTGTGACATCACGTACCGATCCTTTGGCTAATGCCTGCGACCACAGCTGCAGGGAATGAAGACACACGTGATTGAGTTTACTTTCTATTGTGATAGTTATTGTAACACCTCTTGTGAGAAGGATCAAGGTCCAGCCTGGACACCTCTTCCTTTAGTGAGGAGGAAACTTGATATGTAGTGGCAGAAACTTCTCTCTCTCTCTCTCTCTCTCTCTCTCTCTCTCTCTGCTTTAGGCCTATTGCCATGAATGTTAAGGTAAACAATGTTGCGAGAGCACAAATTCACATATAAATAATAAAAAAATGATATCATTAATAAACAATAAAATTACAGCAACGTGTCAGCTTCAGAAGATATGGGAAGAATGCATGGCAGAGACTGTCATCTTCTAATTACCTGACTAATTTCCTGTTCTGAATTAGCTACAGGTGTTATGTAAAATTAGCAGGCGTTCCAATCTCTCATGGCTGCGAGCAGAGATTCTTACTCTGTTAATTTATGATAATTACTTGTTGTTCACAGAAAATGTAACAGAGGGAGAGCGGGAATAAATGTTCTGGAAGGGGAGAATTTTCATGACGACAACAGCAAGGTGTGTTCCAATTTAAAATTATTTTGCAAACAATCTCCCAGTGGACTGAGATGTTCTTCTTGGACATCTGCACTATTGTCTGGAGCTAATTGTTATTTCTAGTTTCTATTAGGTGAATTGATGAGGATGTGAATAATTAGGCCTCTCTGGTTATAACTGGATTGCACTGGTTGTTTTCTTTCATGGGAGTTCACACAGCAGTCACTCTAAATACTGAGACGATACTTGCAGGGCTATGGAATTTGATTACGTAAAATCTTTTATGACAGTGCAGAGTTTCATGTTATTGGTGACAGGCATGGAAATTTATTTTCCAAGTTTAGAAGGACACACAAAATCTCCTGGATACATTGTTTTGGTAGCAAGAAAGAAAATTAAATTTCTTTGAGTATAAGGTGACAGTCCTTGTCAAAGTAACACAGGGTGTTGGATCTGTTGAAGTACGACTCATTTGCAGTACACTCGTTTCGGTTTATTGCTGTCTGCTGTCTAGTCTCATCCCTCCCTTACCTTTCTCTGACCTTTTCTCTACAGCAGCTCTACAGGTTCCTATACAATAGCTGGTTCCCTCTATTCCCAGGTCTTTATGCTAAGCTAAACTAACTGTCTTCTAGCTGTGGCTTCATATTTACATTTACATTTATTCATTCTACCCATGTTAGTATATGGAGACACTATATACATGGTTGCCTGCAAGTCCACTCTATTAAATCTTGACACTCTTTACCATTCCGCCATCAGGTTTGCCACAAATGCTTCTTTCAATACACACCACTGCGCTTTATATTCATCTGTCAACTGGTCGTCCCTTCAGACTCGCCGTAAAATTCACTGGTTCACTTTCATTTACAAGACCCTTCTCGGTCGCTCACCTCCTTACTTGGGTCATTTGTTGCAGCCAAAGCCTGTCACATACAACAGCCGCTCCTCACTTCGTCTTCGATTAAGTATTCCCAAAACCAACTCTGCCTTTGGTCTTGCTTCTTTCCAATCTGCTGCCGCTCGCGACTGGAACGCTTTGCAAAGTTTTCTTAAACTGAGTACATTCATTTCACTTTCATCTTTTAAAACTATTATATCATCTTTGTTCACGGACACTTGCAGTTGCCTCTCTACATAATAATGTTTGTGTTGTCTACTGTGTTGTGTTTTTAATTTGTATTTTATGTAATTGCTAAAACTGTATGCCTTGCCATGCCGCCATTGTAAATAAGAACTTGTTCTTAATGACTTGCCTGTAAAAATAAACAACAAAAAAATAAAAATAAAATACCATACAGACATGAGAGTGGTATTTTTCTCTCAAACTACTACACTGTATACTTCTTTCATATTTAGAACCATCCTAGAACGTCAATAGCTCCCCCGGATCCTGCATATTTTCAGTAACTGGGAGTAAAACAGGTACATTTGTGTGCACTGTTAATCCACTTAAACAGAGAAAATAAGTGATTAGCTTAGCATGTGTTTGTGTCCCTGCTTAATTTGTCTTTTTGTGGGTTAACACAACATGGGGTGAAAGTTTTCAGTTCATGGCAACGTGAGTCGACGAAGTGGAATGAAGCGAGTAGCAGCTGAGGTTTGAGGAAGAGGAGCTTCAGATTTAAAATCTGTATGCACACAAGCACCGTGAAACCTGGCCTAAAGGTACCAGGGAGCTAACGCAGTGAGGCAGGGACGAAGAGATCTGATTTTACCAATAATCAAGCATCTCTGAAATTGATTCTGGTCGAGTGGACCTCACAGCTGGCTAACAGAGTTTCAGAGATTCTCGGGACTGAATGCAGACTATAAAATCACCACCTCATTTCGAAGACAGCCTCAAGCTGTGATGCTGGCGTCCTGTCTTCCAAGTATCAGTCAATACCATTAAATTTGTGATCTGCAGTTTAGGGTGCCTTCCTCAGTTAAACTGGAAAGGATGTTGTAGTTTTCAAAAGTATATAGAGAAAATGATACAGGCAGGTGAGAAGAAATCATTTTTTTCCCTTTTTTTTAAAACACACACACAGGCCTGAAATACACACATGCACACACAGGTCTAGATGCATGCAGTTGTCTGGGAGAGATATTCCGGTGATGGGGCTGCCACATAGTCAGGCCCTGTCTGAGGGGACTTTGGCTGCCCCTATCTTACAGACTCTGGTCTGCAGAGACAGAATTATATCCACTGAGAGGGATAAAACAAGGATTCCACCCAGCGGATAGCATTTCACTGGATGTGAAATTTCTAAGCTCAGCAAATAGAATGTGAAATATGAAAATATTAAATGGTCTTAGCATTAAGTCATAATAATAGAAGAAATCATCTGGCTCATGCCTCAGGTTCATTTCAGGGACTTTATTCATAAAAAGAGCTTTAAGGTTAGTCTTTGTGTGCTTCACATTTGACGCACGCATGACCTGATGTTCTGCAGACTTGAGAAACCTGCACAGACACAAACACTTGCATGCAGAAAACTTTGAATTTGTAAATAAAGAAGAAAATTTCCACACGGGGATAATATAACTTTAGAAGTTGCCTGCAGTGGACTGATCCCTGTGCAGCTGAAGGTGGATTCTCCTCAACCCCACGCTACTCTAGCAGCAGCACAGGCCAATGGAGTAAGGTATATAAAGCTTATAATGCAACTGGAATACTGGTAGCAGTAGATCATATGATGTTATCCATGCTCACAAAACTTGGTTTAAATAGTTGTTTGACATAACCGAACCATAGTTCTTCCCAATAAATGGACTTTATACAAAGTACTTTGGGAATGCAAGGAGAAAAACATTTACTGTATATAAACACATTATTCAGTCTTAATTGTAACTTCAGAAAGGTTTGGAACACAATAAATGTTCAATGCAAGTACATTTTATTTGTGAGTTTCTGTGTCTCCAGTCCAAATCCATGTCTGCTGTGTTGGGCACACAGTGATGCCAGAGGGTTTGATCCATCCAGATTATTTTACTTTACTCAACACAGCTGCTGCTCTGTTATACTTTCCAGCCACACAGGAGATGCTGAGTATAAATACAGTAGCTATTCACAAATGTACCAACAATCACTTTAATTTAAACTGATTCATGCAGAATGTGCTCCCAAACTTCTGAATACAATCAACAGGCAGCAGTCTGTCCTGTTATTTTATTTCCCTCTGGTCTGGTGTGACAACCCTGTCTCTTAAAAATTATCCTCATGTACACACACCACGGTCTTCATGTTATACTTATCCTTATCCTGTTTACAGGGTTGCGGGGCCAAGGAAATACATGTTTATTTATTTATAAGCAAAGTGTTCTTTTTCATCATATTTCATTTGTACTGCTACAATATCCACTGCTGGATAGTTGCTTATGTTAAGGCAACTCAAAGTATTTAGTTAAGGTCAGGGATAGATGGTTTAAAATTCAAGAAGTCAATGCTGACATGAAGCATGAGACGGGACGGGTTTATTTATTTTTTTCAGTACATATTTCCCTTAGCAAAGTGTTTGGACCTCAGACCTTCATCAGATAAAATTCATGAATTACATTTTGTGGGATTTCTTTGGTTTCTTCACAAACAAAAACAGTAACACAGTAGCCTAAACAGGGGGAGTCTTCCATCACAGATCATCCAATCTTCATTGTGTTTGATTGTCAACACCCAGTTTGATAACGTAGTGGAACGGGCTCAACCGTGGTCTCAGTGCACTGCTCAGTTTTAGCTTAGGCAGGGAGACACAGAGACGTGCTTGTCATGGAGTTGCTTGTACTGATTAACATCACATTCATCATGCATTTCCCACCAGCTCAACCAGACAGAGTGTCAGGTGTTGCTGGAGGAGCCCTCTGTCAGGTGTGTAAAAGTACTCACATATAATGAGTCTACAGTCGTGCTAGCGGCTCTCTGAGGCTGTACAATGGCGCTTTGAGCTAAATGTTAAAAGTGTGCAGCCCTAAACACAAGGTACAACTGTGCGATGATGAGAATGTGATTAGTTTAGCAGGTATTTGGACACACATTTAAAATGTGTTTGATCTGATGATGGCCCTAGAGCAGTATTTCCCAAACTTAGGGACCCGTTTGGGTAAAATGCATAACAATGTTATGCAGTGCTTAATTTGTAAATCAGGAGGTCCTGGAACACAGAGAGGGTTGTTCTTCTTGTGGGTCGGGAGGTGAGAAAGTCACGGAGTGCTTTAAAAAATTCACGGTGCCTGGAGCACATTGGACAACACAGTGGTGCTGTTAGCTGAATAAAACTAAACTGTCATCACAAAAAAAAACGTTATCACATTAATCAGAGCATTCACAATAATCACTCAAAATCAGCAGGTGAGGCGTGTAGAAACGGTTCTTTCTCTCTCTCTCTCTCTCTCTCTCTCTCTCTGTTCACTCTCTCCCTTCACATCCCTGTCGTTTCCCTGCTGTCTGTGGATTGCTGCTACAATGGGGCGAAAGGGAATTTACAACCACAAAAAACCAACGGGGCAATCAGACAGAGCTTGATTAGCTCAAAAATCAAATTTGAAGTTTTTTCCTCTCGAGGCGTTCAGAGAGACCCTGCAAACATGCAAGGCGCCCACAGCACTTTAGACGTCTCTCACTGCAAACCTCTTGCTCTGTCTCGTCTAACAAATGAATGCATTCTGCCTCTCTGTCTACCTCTGCTCCGTTACAGTTCCACACATGCACACCCTAATTTAGCCAGACTCAACACCCACTTGCTCAGCTGTGAGGTTTACAGTAATCATTCGCCAAAAGAATTAAACCACATGCCAGCATACATTGCAGCTACCGGTGGCCCATATGCTTGCAGATTTTGATAGTGACAAAGGAGGCGCCGGTCCCAATCTGGAAGGTCCCAGATCCATTTTTATTTAAAAATATATATATTTCATACATATGTGAATAGACTCAGTTCTCCAGGTCACATCCGAGAGGCTTATTCAGTTCACAAACATCTTCAAGTATCTTCAGTCAAGTCTAGTTACTCTTGATTTGATACCTTTCATAAGCTTTTAAATATGTGTTTGTTGTGTTCTTTATAAGTAGTTTATAAATGGGGAGACACCAAATTTCCCTTTTTGGTCTGGAGCTGGTAAAGTTTGGGAACCCTGGCACCAGAGAAATGGTGTTTAAATCACCAGCGTCGCAAGGGGGGCATGAATGTCTACCATATTTCATGGCAATCCATCTGTAGGAAATATGATGATGGTGAACAATATAAATATTCCACACAGAACTGATACCCTCTCCTAAACAGCTTGCATCTGGCTGACGGACTCATAAACAAGCTCTGTGAGGGCTCAGAGAAAAGCCTTTCCCCAAACATCCTGTCTTCACTTTCTTCTGTGCATTAACAAACCATGCCAGGACTCAAGGGATGACGTTAAGGGAAGTTAAGTAACCATGATTGCACAGTTTTACGACTGACCTGAACCCTGCAGGTCTGATAACCCTGCCAGGACGCAGAGAGGACACTAACACAAATTGTGACATTGAGTCAATTTATGACCCTCACTAATGCATCCTCCAGTTGATATCTGGACTTCATCAATAACCCATACAAGGAACAAGGAACAAAATAAACCAATTTTGCAATTCAATGTCAAATGTACATTACTTAATATACCCAGAGGTGGGTAGAAACGAGTTACATTTACTACCGTACATGTTCTCAAATAACTTTTTTCAGTAAATGTTACTTGTCAGAGTAGTTTTAATGTGTCATACTTTTACTCTTACTTGAGTAGATTTTTCAGAGAAAAATCATTACTTTTACTCCGCTACATATTTATATGTTAAGATTATGTATTCATGATCTGTTAAGAGTAGGTGGTGAGCTGGTCCCATGTCTGCTAATGCTTTGTTATCTATCCACATGACTCTGTTCAGAGCAGAAAGGCTGAAGCTACAGCATGGTAGTACCCCAGCCTGGTCTCACTACAGGGTGTCAAATACTGACGCTTTGTCAGGCTTTCTCAAAGCGTGGGATGAGACCGTGAAGTCAGTAATGTTACATCAGAGCAGCAGCGTCTGTTGTGTTAATGCTAATATGTTTAATAATAAATATACACACACAGTATATCATGCTTCAAAACTACTCTTGCTCTCTGCCATAATGTAAATATTCAAGCTAACAGTGTGCGAGCAGTCTGCATTTAGCTAGTCAATCACAGATGATCTCCCTCAGCTAAAAATGAAGAAGAGAACACACCTGTATTTAATAGGCAATAAATTATGTGAAATCATTATCTCCTAATTTATTGTAGTAGTTTTTTTGATGACCACTTTTACTTCTACTTATGTACTTGATTTTGCAAAGTGACGGTCATTTAAGTACAGTTTTTGGCTACTCTACCTCCCTCTGGATATACCATGCAGCCTGCAGACCAACAGAAGCCAGTGCTGCACAAAAAGGCCAGCTTTCCACTGAATCCTCGAAGGAAGAAACCTTGTTAAAGCTCCTTAGCTGCTGCTTCCAACTCAAAGAAGCTGCTCCAGTCTGGTGCAACGCCTGCATCCTAATGATACCACCGTTAGGACCACACCAACCTTTAGAACTAAGTGATTTCCATGCACGCTTTGCCATCACAACCAAGCCATCTTGCGGCAGGTAGTGCTTTAGACCACACAGTGCTTCGGCTATTTCATAATATATGTAACGTTGTATGTAACACATTTAAAATGGAAAGGAACACATTCCCAGGTAGAAGGTGACGTTCCCGCGACCATGGGTAACGTTCCCTAAAAGTTCTCTAAAAGGTGACAAACATTCCGAACCTTTGCAGAACATTGGGGACGTTCCTGAAACGTCCTCTTTTGGAAATGAAAGTGCTGCAGTTCAACGTTCCTTATATGACTTTAAAGTTATATAAGGAACGTTATAATATGACCAACTTAGAACCATATGAGAATGTTCTGGCAACGTTCACAGGCAAAGACACCAGCGGGGACGTTCTAGCATTTCTAGCTGGGTTGGTAATCACTACCACAGCAGCCCCACAGCCCACAGAGAAAATAAATAATGAAGTCATCCTAAAATTGGCCAGGAAATCAATGATCGTCTCTTCTGTCATCCTCCTTATAACGCCTGTGACGTCTGTGTTCTCCAAAGCAGGCTGTCATGCAAATTAGAAATATTCAAATTTATTTTGGAGGAGATGCTGTTCAGTGTGGAAACCCTTAAAGGTGATATCTCGATATGAAGGTGTTACTTTGTCCATTCTGTATCTGCTTAAAAGCTACAAACCTGCATGTTTCATACTTATCGCTTAGCAACAATAACTTATGTTTGGCTAAAAAAAGCTTGGAATAAATCAATCGAAAAAGATCCTCACACCACAGGTCCCTAAATCTTGTTTTCCCTGTAGGAAACTCACTTTGGCAAACAGCTCAAAGCACAAATTTAATCATCGTGTTTGTTCTCCACATTTTCCTCATCATTGCCTTGCTGAACCACAGTCCTTTTCCCCAGCAGACACACACTTTATCTGCAACACCCAAGATAATCCTCCAGCACACGCACACGCACACACACAAACGCAAACGCAAACGCACACGCACATGCGCGCACACACACGCACACACACACACACACACACACACACACACACACACACACACACACACACACACACACACACACACACACACACACACACAAAACCATCATCTTCTCTCTGTTAATTTCTTGGAACTTGGAGCTTTTAGTGTGGTGTGTGAGTGAGCTCCCGGTTTTTGGCATTCAGTGACAGCGTTCGGACCGGGAGAGAGAGGCCATGGTCAGTGTACCGGAACAGTCTAGACCCAACCTTCTGAAGCAGCCCACAGGCCCATCTTAACCTGCTCTATCATCACGCTCTGGAATGAGACGACTTGAAGGAGAGGTGACAGAGCGTATCGGCTGTAAGGGCATCATGTTCCGCGGGCTTGAATGGCTCTGTGAGTGGAAATAACAAAAAGGGAGAGATGGCACAGGGAGAAATTATAGGGAAACATTTTTTTGCTTGTGTTTCTCAGTATTTTTAGTCCTCTCTGTGCCCCCCAGCCCCCCACTAACCCACTCACCTAACACTTTCATCATCAATGTGTGTTTATCTGAGGGTTCAAAGAAGAAAGACACAAACAAGACTTCCCCTCTTTGTACTGAGCATGTGTGGTGTCTTGGTAATGATGGGAGCGATCTGCAGGGACTCGTGGATTCAGTGCCAGCGGGGTGAGCTCAGCCCCTTTGTTATCGACAAATGCTCTCTCCTGGAATTAAAACAGTCTCATCCTTGTTCCCTTGAGTGCAGTGTCGTTCCTCCTCTGAAAAGCCTGAGTCAGATCCCTCAGGTCGGTCGACAGCACTTGTAGTGCACTGTGCTCTTTTCAGCGCAACACGTGTTAATATTCTCTGCGGACTTACAGTCACGATGAATTTCCTGCAAGAGAGACATTCGATGTGGTCCAAGCAGCCGTCGCAAAGAGGCGCTATGGCATTGAGGGCTACTTCTATGCTAATTCAAGTACTTATGAACAGGAAATGGTGTTTGTCAGTAAAGTGTAATCCTTAGATTTCTGTTGACATCCGTACTTCGATGTGATGATGCTAATGACTGCATGTGCTAGAGACAACTTGAAGAAGAGTTTGGTTTGGTTTGTGTTAATTACCCTTTAAAATGTCTTAAAGGTTCGTTAAATTATATTTTAGATAATCATTTTGAGTCCCTCAACTGTAAGAAATTGCTATAAATCTGTATTTTTTGTTTTTTTGGAGGATTGATCTATTTTTAGCAAACAATTTTGGTTTTTCTGATCCATCTGGTTTACTCCCAGTGGATCTGACTGACCCTCATGAAAAACAGTGGGCAGCTCTACCTACATGATAAGCCATTAATCTGCCCAGCATTAAAAGGTGGAGAGGGAAAGTAAATTATGGCTGGTGAAGGGAGTTTATTTCTAGGTGGTAGTACAATCTCAATGCCTTCACAAGCCAATTTCTTGGTAACGGGGTAAAATATTGCACCATAAGAAGCTTATTAAGCTAGGCCAACCCTCTCTTGATATAACGTCTGACTGATGCCTAAGTTGTTATTGTATATGGGTTTTGAGGTACTTGTCTGTCACATGACTGTTGCTTAACTGTGATGTTTTGGTTATTCAAAGAGAGAAGTGCACAAAGTGAATAGCAGTAATACAGTGCTATGATATATAGTATAAAAATACATGTTAAGACCCCAGATGTATCCGAATCTGTATCTGAGAGAAATGTTGCCAAACTGTGAGTGGGTGGGGGGGGTGTTTAGCTGCTTCACTCGCCACTCACTGGTGTGCTGAGCTTAATATTTCACTGTGGGGAGTGACCAGGTTAGAGCCTACATGCCTAATTTGATGCTGTACTAATTCTACATTCACATAACAGTCTGTTGCACATGAAATGGCTAACTGAAATGCTATAGGTGCAGGAAGGAGTTGCATGTAATGGCTTCATTCATTTATTGCATGATAAACTGCTCTTTGATTGTTGGCAGAGGATTTTATATTTTATATTTGACATCCTAATCTGGGGTGGTGTAAGGGTCAGAGAAGTAGGCTTGTGATAGGAAGGTTGTTGGTTCAGTCTCTGGTCTAGCCAGCTGTCTATTGTTTGGGATCTCCCTTATTACCATATCTTATTAGTCCTACCTAGTGAAATTTCCCTGATTTAAAAAATAAAGTGTGTTTTTACTTGATAAACTGATGGAAATAAAGCATTTTGCTGTAGTTTGCTTTAATGTATTTTTTTTTATCTTTGGAAACTTTGGGATCTCCAGTACAATAAAAGATTGTGAGCAAAGCTCAACTGTTTAACATTCAGTAGACAGAGCGGTGGGTCAGGCAGGGCACGAGAGGTTAAAAAACTTGGGTCAAATGAATGCTGTTTTGCTTCAATTTGTACTGCAGAACAATGCTGCTTCCACATTGCATCATTCTCTCTCTGACGTTTCATACTTCTGCTCAAACTATTTTTTTTGTGAAGTGTGTCCTTGTTAAATCTAAATATAGGAACGCTAATAGATGGAAGGAGGTCCCAGCAGGGCCAATCATGACACTTGTGTGTTTGTGTCTGTTTGAGAGAGGGGACGATGGAAAAAGGAATCAAGAGAGAGAGACGACTTTGAAGTGCGTGAAACAGAACGGAGTAGAGAAGGGAAAAAAAGTGAGGTGATGAGCCAGTAAAAGGTTAATGGTAGAGCAGCTGAGAGGCAATTGATCCCTCATAATCTTCAATATGCTGAGTGGAACACAACTTCAGCACAGTGACAGGGCTATTTCTGCAGTCAAGCCCCAGAGGGAAGACTAGTGGGAGTGTGTATGTGTGTGCTGAAGGCTATTTGTCATCTTAATGTGTAGTACTGAATGTAACCTTGTAAAATATGGAGGACCTTAAATCATTGTTATGACCTTTAATACACACAGAAGTGCACACACACACTCACAAATCTCAGTGTTTTCAAATTGCTTTATTAGCACGTCGTCACTCCATAAACCCTGAATCAGAGCAGATTTATGGTTTATCGCATTCCCATGTCACACACAAACCTTCAACTGTAAGTGGAAATGATTTGTTTGTCATTAGTTTTAAATTTGTACTAAAAGTGTAAAAAATGTAGTCAGGGTGTGAAATTCACTTTTTTCACTTCCACTGTGGCAGGCAAGAGTTTTACATCTGCCACTCAGAGATTTTATCATTTTTTAAGTCTATGTGTAAACGAAGGAATAGCATTGAAATCATTTCGTTATCATTTGATGTAAATAATTCATCAGATTTACACAAAAAAACTTGTATTTATGTTTGCATGCACAAGGGTCCCAGGTCTTCAGTACATGACCCCTTAACAATCACCAACAACCATGTATTTTAAAGGTACCACAGACGACAAGGTACCATATCTTATTAGTCCTTCCTAGTGAAATGGGATCCCAGCGAGGAAACATGCAACACACAAAAGTTGGCCATTGAAAATTAAACCAATCTAATAGAAACGCTCAGTGATTCTCCAACAACTCCGGAATTACCTCCTATAGAAGAGGCTGACACCTCTTCCACTGGTGAGTAGATGCACACCATTGTGGTTTAAAACACCGCCATAAATATTCCCTGAGCTGTGTGTGATGCAGGCTTGTGCATGCCTTGGCGCTGATTGCCACAATTCGCTAACCTTACTGCATGTGCTTTTCTGATGTGTGTTTTCCCTGTCCAGCAAAATGGTGGCGGGTGCTTATTTCAGACCCTGAATGCAGTCTTATGATGTGGGCATGCACAGTGTGTGCGTCACCAAGCTGCCTTGTCTTTCTGTTTCACATGTACTTTATTTATGGTTAAGAAAAAACAATCATTGTTCCAGCGGCTGCATACTGTAGCCAGCTAGTACTATCTGTTACCTCCATCTGATGTCCTTGCTCTGGGAGTGTGAAGGGCCAAAGAAGGACAGAGGCCGTGAAGAATTGAAGGTAAGAGATGACAGGAAGGAGGTGAGAGAATCGGCTGAGAGGCAGGTCCACACCCAAACACACACACACACACACACACACACACACACACACAAGCAGTGTTGTGTAAAAAGAGAAAAAGAGAGTTGTGTAAAAAGGTGGTACCCCATGTGTGTCATTTAATCATCTGTTTTATGGTTACTATATATGCCAAATCATATGAATCACATCATTTTCACAGTCGTCTAAGCATTCAGTGAGCTGACTGTAAAGCATGCCCATTTTCAAGCAACTTCATTCAGTTTTTGAAATGAATTTTGTTGGTGGCTGTGTCATCTTCTCAAGTTAAGTAACTAAAGAAGCTAACTAACTAGTCGGCTCCCTATCACAGGCATTGACACAGACACAGACACACATACACATACATACTACACACACAAATAAAATAACACCTCACTCTAACACACACTTATCCTCACTTAAATCTGAGCTAGTTGTTAGAGCTGCAAATAGAAACTCTCTATGTACTAACTCTACGCAACAGGAACATTAGGATAGCAAGATGGTTCCAATTAGTGTTTCTTGAGTGAACATGGTTTTAAAAATAGCAACATAATGGTGCATAGCATTTACTCAGCTCTGGGCCCTTTGAGGATGTGCATTGTGTCTCTTCAAGTTGTTGATTTGAGCAGGATATAAAGTTTTCCTCAGGTCTACAGCTTGTGTGTGATCAGTAACGGACTAATATAATGTTAATCTTTGCATTCCTTCTGCACCAGAAGACAAACAAAATCTGAAATAAATGTTTCAGCTTGTGTGAAATACCCAAACTGGAGAAAGCATATCTTGAAGTCTAAAAGATCATTGCACAAGTTTACATTATTGAAGCAAACAATTTTATATGCAGAGAGTTGAATAATTTAATTGTGATTCCTTGATAAAGCTCTTCCTTACAGAACAACACTGGAGGCAATGTTAAAAGAAAATCCTCCTATTCAAGACTAACACCTTGTTAGATTAATTAAAAAACTGAGCAAACAGTGGACTGTGGTGCAGGACTATGGGGCATGACAGCAGGAGTAGAAAAGACAAATGGACATGAACCTGCCGGGCAGGCAGTAACTGGCAGAGTTTTGACAACTGGAGCCAAAGGCACCAGAGACATCATTTTTTTAATCATAGAGGTATGTTTGCATGACTTGGGGTGGGTTCTAATTTCAAGAGTGCATTTTTCTGCCACTCTGCTGTACCTCTGACCTCAATCTCAATTGAGATACGTGTCTGGTCTAAACATGGCAGCTTACCCTCTCCTGTCATCTGTAGGACAACCCCAGTTCAAGAGAAGATACTAGACCCAATTACAAAATTCCATCCCTATTTACATTATTGGATTGATTTTTCTCCTTCGTGCAAGACAAAATCTTTTAAAACAGAATCCGGGTGTTCCTCTCCAGTTTAATAATATATGAGGTACACGCTGTGATAATTCTGTTTGTACTGGCCGACTTAATTCAAGCTGACTTTAATCACAAGCCACCAGTGGCTCCTTCAAATGGTGTAGCTCAATACAGAGTGCCTGCATTAAACAACTCTGGGAAAACTGCATTAAAAGTTTAACCTGGCCAAACGGAAAGCAGTGATCTGCTGAATATCAGAGAGACAAAAAAATTACAATCTCTGCCTGTCTCTGTGTGAGTGTGTAAAAAACATTAGCAGGCCCTGTCTCATTAAACTGGTCTAAATGAAATAATGAATGGAGATAATGAAAAGAGTGGCCCAGTCTTGAATAACTTTCTCCCCAACTTCCTGTCTTGATGCCGTGCATGGAATAAAAAGAGAAAAATAAACTATTCAGGTCCAGCTTTCTGAGTGTTAGTCAGGTAAAACAATACAGAGAGGCAATGGAGTAGTGGTGAAACACACTCTCTACAGAGCAATACTCTGCAGCCACACAGTGATAACCATAAAGAGTTAACGAGAATTGTGGTGAACTTTATTTATTTTCTTTTTACATTTTTTGTATTTTCAACAAAGCTACCCATGAAAGACCAAAACACTAAATTCCTCCTACTAACAAGTATTGTGTGTATCCAAAGCCTGGTATGTGTTATTCTTCTGTGCCATAGAGCTCCATTGTTGTCCAAAAACTATTAAAAACACATCCACTTATTAGGAGGAACATGGGCATTGTTTATTTTGAGTCAATCACACATTCTTTGCTGCTGCAGTACATATCAGTAGAGCACCAAATTTGAAAATAGTCCCCAACAAATACACAAATAATACATCCGAAAAACTACAGTGGTCAAGACATTTTTAAGCCTTTTATTTAAAATTGAATCTATATATTTGTGACCCCCTTTAAAGACTCAGTCGTGTGCATGAACTTGGCATCAAATATCTGCATCACATTACTGGCTCTATTGTAAAATGCTTCTAAAATACTCAGATAAAGGCCCATCCACCCACACTTGTCATGTGTCATCCACAAAGCGAGAATAGAGTAGTATGTAGTAGTATAGATCCATGAATAGAGCTTTTTAGACCCCATACAAGCTACAGTATATAGTGCCAAGCTAACACAAACCCCAGAATGCTGGAGATGCCAGAACAGGGAGTGCACATCGATTTATGTGCTGTGAAGCTTCAAAATACGAAAAAAAGACTTCTGAGTTCCACAAAAAGGCAACACAAATAATGGGGCATGATGTGCCTTTTCCCCTAAGTCTGTATGTCTTGGGGGACCAGTTGCTCATTGAGGACCTCACATCCCTGGATGCAGAATTGAGGCAGACTGCACTGATGCTGGGGCATAAGCTCATTATTTCAGCTCCCTCTGTAAATATTTGGGATAATTATTCAGGTAGACAAGCTGCGCTGGAAGGCCTGTCATACATACAGTGTAGTTGTTATACTAAAGTGTGGCAACAATCTCATTTATAGAATTCAGTATAGCTCACCAACCATTTTCAGTATCATCCAATAAATTGCAGCTATGCAGACATTGCTGAGCTTCTCTGGTGAAAGACACATAACGGCTAAATGCAGTCAAGGTAGAGTTCATCATGCAACAAGCATGGATTTAGTTCAACGTCCGGCTGATAAAAATTTTACTGTAACATTGCAGTTTAAGTTTACCTGATTTTCCAGCATGTTGTGTGATGCCTTGGTCGATGCAAAGTGCTCGCTCATTTCCTCATTACAAAAGAGCAGGAGCAGGAGCACACGCTTGGAAAAGTAGTGGTTGCAAACTGAAACCTCACCTCAAGAAGCCACTGAAAACTACACATGGCCCCTTTAACACAGCAACATTGCTATTGAAACCTCAAGTGGGTGCAATGTTATGTCGGTAGTAGGAAAACTGTGCACTCACAAGTACACTATCAGTTTCTAAACTGTGGTGGATGTTTACAACAGACAGTTTTGGTTATAATTAGCCTTTGTTTTGTCAACCAGTCCGTCTGTTTGTCCGACTGCTGATGTTTCTTGTTCCGTCTGACTTCTTTTTAACAATGTGTTGCTGTGTTTCTAGATCTCAGCACTCAACCTGTTGACTGCAATGTTATCATAAATGATGTAAAAGTTGTTCACACCTACAAAAACAACATCCAAGTTGTCATAACCCAGAATTATCCTTAAAATGCACATGCTCTCTGATTGGTCTTTGTAAACATTAGGGATGTGGGGATCAATACTTTCTAGTTTCAGTACCTCAGAAAATTAAAAACATAAACATTTCTATTGTGTCTTAGCGTGCATCTGATGCATTCCTCGTCTAAATAAAAACAAATGGCTCTCCCCTACATAATATTACATTAACAATAAAAACTTCTGGCATCAGTTTGACAAGGCATCAGATCAGAACCACATTTTGTAGTTTTGCCCACCACTAGTAACCGTTCAAAGTGATTTTTTTAATGATCACTCCTGATGAAAGCAGAGAAACATGCAGCGATGGATATGGTCATGAGGGGAAATACGGATCAGTGACTCACAGCAGTTTATCCAAACTATCCTTTGTAGGTTAACATGTGACTGCAACATGTATTACTCTAACTAGGGCATGGTTTCACCAACAAAGAGGAATAGAGAATAATAAAAACACAGGAATGAATATGAACATAAGATTAGTTAACAGTCAAAAAAACAAATCTCTGTTTAGTAAATCCAAGTTTATAAACAAAATATAAAAGAGTCAATATGGAGATGCCCAAAAATTATTTTAAAAATACATAAATAAAAAATACATTTGCATGCTGTTGGGACCTAGTAAGTATAAAAACAGGTAGGTTGGTGTACCCTAAACTTTTGGCTGCTCTGTATTCCTTAAAATTACATTGGTTGCTACCTAGTTAAAGGGTTCCTTAGCTAGCCTTTTTGGATGAATTAATGGAGAAAAATTAGTCAGCACAGTAAGGAAAAAAGAGATTTCCAGCCAGCAACTGCCAGGCTGTTTTAACAGATCAACTGAAGTGAAAGAAAGAAGACACGTTGCTCAACTTTAAGCTTGTTGAAAAAACCTGAAAACAAAGGTAAAAAAAAGTTTAAACAGGTTTAAAAAAGAATCCTTGTTGGTGCAAACCAGCCTAAGGTTGGATATCAAGAACCAGTGACTAGTTTCTTGGCTAATTATAGTCAAATGTCAGCATTTTTTTCACTGAGCAAAAGTTACCTGACGACATTCATTCAGATATTTCTAAGACAGTAGGATGGGATTTGGTAAGCTTAAAAGACTCGGCATAATCAGTGATATATAATCAGTTGTTCAGTTGTCCCTTCCTGACTGTGACCCATACCTGTTATAGACCATGAGTACCTGGCCTCCTAATCAAGGACAAAGTATACTTTACAACCATTTCTGCAACCTGAGCTCATTAAATTAAACTTTCTTCACACTTGTCATCAATGAACTCTGACTTCTGCAAAAACTCCTCAGATTCCAGTACAGCTGAAGGAGCTGTACCACGCTGATAAATTTGAGTCCAAGTGTGACACCCTGCTGACGTGACTGCACACCCATGCAGAGATAACAAGTTACATATGTATGAATGAACATTATGTATATTTGATCACATTCCCATTCACATATTGATCTCACACAGAATTATTAGGGATTACGCACTCTCTGTAATGTGGAGTGTTGGGATTATGATTCTGTTATTACGGTACTGCACTGTGTTTAGACTGCTATATTTGTGTAGTAGTGTAATTTAATGAGTTTCATTCATTGCTTCACAGATGCTTGCTTTTCATTCATAATTAAAGTAATCCTATATTATTCAAGAACTACTTGCCTTTGGCTCTTTTAATTTAACTCAGCTGTGTTATAACATCAAAAATGCGTGAGCCAGTTCGAACAGAGAACTTGAGTTCTGTTGCTCCACTTACTCAGAACATTCTATTAACTGTATTGCATTTGCCATTCATAGAATAGTCAAGTTATATTTATGTGTCCAGTTCATTTTCTGCATGGACAGCGTGGGACTGGCAGTACCTCCAAGGCGTGGGCCTTTGCATAAAGGACTTTGAAGTTTGAAATTTTTTATGCTTTAAATCAAGGTATCAAGGTAGTTTATTTATCATTACCCAACACAAGGTTGTACAACAAAAAAGTATTCCCTTCAGGGTACACCTGAATATGCATTATTTGTCTGTGAGAATGTAACATGATGATAAAATGGTTTGCACCTTCACATAAAAAAGGTTGACATTTGGTCAACAGCATCCATTCTCTTTGAATGTGTTTGACTACCAAGCATAATTGATGTAAACACAGAGTCCGCCTCCGTTCTTCTTGCCAGAATTTTGCGCTCCGTCCGTCTGCTCGGAACACGGTCCAGCCGGTGATTGCTTGATCCAGGATATTGATGGAGCAGGTTTCTGTAATGATGTCGGCACAACAGTCTCTAACTTATAATTGCTTGGCTAACCTGAGCCCAATTTCATTTAAACCAGACCGTAGTCAGGAGCAGCCCTAAATCCATACTGTTCCAGCACGGCCCTTATCCCGGCTCTCGTTGCTCTCCTCTTGGGAGACCACAGCACCTCCGTGGTGCCTAGTCTGGTTGATCTGACTGGATAGATCGCCTCAAGGTTTGCTGCTCTTAAATCCAAACCCCGGCTTCCCTATATTTGATGACTGTATTTCTGCTGTAGGTAATACGTGTTTCAGCAAGAAAGCCAGAAAGAATAACAAAAAACTAAAAGTTTGAAGCTACCTGCCGCTGCATCTACATGAGCCACCATTCCCATAGCATGCAAAATAAAAACAGAACGATTCAATTTGTAGAGGAGACTCTACAATGGAATTATAGTTCCTAGTGTGTGTCTCTTCACTGAAAGCTGACTGCAACAGCCTCAATAATAAAGGTAGGAAAATTCTTGGGATAAACATTTTTACTGTAACTATTTTATTGCTAAGTTGATGCTACACTACTAAATCCTTAAAATGAACAATCTTAGGTCCAGTATAGTGGACCTAAGATTGTATCTGAGTGTGGACTAAGTGGAACTAAGTCTGATTGAGCATATGAATTTTAATCAGTTGATGCTAAAGTGTAAATATAATTGATTTGTCCTGCAGAGATGTTGAATTTTTGCTAAGGGGTTTTAACTGAATTTGAAGTGTTGCTAAAATGATTATTGAATTGATTTAATGTTGCTAAAGCGATAGGGCTAGAAGAGTCCTCATTGAAACGGGCAAGATTCTTGAACCCAGTCTCGATCAATCTAGGGTTTCTTAGAATTCCCTTGCCTGGCGGAGGTGTTGGCATTGGCAACGTTGGCAACATTGCACTTTGCAAATTCAAAATGTTTGTTTGCAAATCCAAAATGTTGAGCTGAAATCTCATGGGTGCGAACTACATCTTGACATTTTGGATTGGCACAGCTTTTGGATTTGCAAAACAAAACTTTTTGATGACATTTTTCATCACAAATATGTGAGTGTGGATAATTTTGTTCTCATGTTTGATTGCATAATAAAGACACAAATGTAACTCTACAGCCTGAAGAGGAGACATGAGGAAAAGTAATGAGTGCAAAACCTCAGACTGTGTGAAGTCTCTACATCCATTGTCAGGGCAAAATAAGCCTCATATCTTGTTCAACTTAAACATGAAGACAACATGAAAGGAACGTAACACACAAAATGGGCACATAGAGACCCCTTTTCACATAAATTTGCATGGTCCTAGAAATGAGTCCACACGGCCATTTTGGCATCTCGCAAGGGCAAAAAATTGCAACCTTTGCTTGTAATATATCAGACTCTGTTTATGTTAGAGCACTGGAGATTTGGTATGACATTAATTAAATATTGTATTTTTAGCTGGATGTATGGAAATGTCCACATGCATACATACACATGTGTATGATTCTTAAAAAATGGCCAAAATGTTCTACATAACAAATGTTTTGGTCTGAAATAGCAAATGCATAAGGTTTGAACAAAGTCTGATTTGACACTGAATGATCCTGCGCTGTCATAGTGAACTTCTTTCACAGTATCCATGTGTAGACTCTGATTTTATGTAATTATCATCACCCTCAGTCTCCACTGGGGCTCAACTTTGAGTAATTTACTTTTATAATTAGACTGTGCAATCATGTGACTTGCCCAGAAACTTTCACTGATCCACGTACAGAGCTTCCAGTTATCTAATCTGTCAGATATCTTCCTGTATCATATGAGGATTCAAATGAGACTCACGTTTGCGGATCCACATTATCTCTGCCCTCAGACTTCACAGAGTCAGTCTGACATCAGATACAAACACTGGTAGATTTCAGATTTCAGATTAAATTGGCTGCCTCGTGTGTTTAGTTGTTTTAATGGGGCTGGTTTCACCCGTTTCGTAACTCGATAGAGAAAATAACAGGATTGGTTGATTGAATGCTAAAGGGACAAAGTTAGACAGTGAAATTTCACAAAGCTGAACAGCAGAAGGTGGCAACACATCAGATCAATGTCAGTATAGAAACATGATAATTTTTTGCATCTTACATGCACACATCCTCTTCACAGCCAAAGTAACTTTGATCATTATTTTAGAGGATTTCACAAATGTACTGCGACATTTCTTGGAGGGCTTTAGCAACTGTTCATTATGTGCTCTTTGCTGCAGCAGGGCCATCTATCACCAATAATAATGTGAAATGATACAAATTCTCTGACTAGAATTTAAAGCTTTGCTACAAAGTGAGTTTAATGCACCATGTGGTAACCATCAAATCTTAATCATGACTCATAAGGCAGTTAGAGAATGATCGTGCTCAGTGCTGCTGCCGAGCTGCACTCCAGTTGGAGTACTTTAACTGAAACATAAACTGCTTACATCTTTTACTCTCTGGCAGCTCCGCTGCTTTCAGTATCTACACATAAAGTGACATTTTTACTTTTCTCCTGACACATTTTTTAAATTCTCCAGCAATTTCTGTTGTTTTCATTGTTTACAAATGTGACTAATCTCTTATATTTCAAGTGGCTTTTCAACTGCTTTCATGTATACTTCATAAACATTAAATGACATTTCAGTTATTTATTTATTTATTTAATGCTTATTTAACCAGGTAAGACCAGTTGAGGTCAACGATCTATTTTACAAGGGAGACCTGGCCAAGACAGCGGCATAAAATATGTTACAGACGACAACAATAACCACAAGAAAACACAAGATATACATTTACGTGTCAGTATTAAACTCTGTTTAAAATACGTATGCCCACTGACAAGTACCCCGATCCGACCCAATTGCAGAAAGCCCTGCGCCTGGAGTTAACAGGCTCTTGTGGTCATTGCAGATTGTGTCTTAATTTACTATGAAAACTACCACATTTGACAGACAAATCAGGAGACAAATGCACTGTGTGCCTAGGCAGTGTCGGGCTGAGGAAATGGCTAAACATGTCTCTGTGAGTTAGTGATAGCATTACACATAGCAGTATATTAGCATAGTAGTAATGTTAGCAGTAATCATTTCTGATGTAATAATCTGTTGATCTGGTTGTATGAACATAGCCTCCCTCAATGAATTAAAATTTTATATCTGATCTGTCTTCTGCACAGTGCCACCGTCAGCATGCCATGGTGGGTGCACGTAAGAGCGTGCTCTCACCGCCGGCGCTTCCATAATATAGTTCTGTTTGTTAGTCTGCTTCCTGCTTTTTCCAGAATTTAAGTCCAATGAATGGATGACCTTAGCAGACGTTGTTTTGATTACAAATTCTGAAATGAACCAAACAAATAATAATTCAACATTGTATTTGGTCCAGACCAAAGCAAGTGTACTAGCGGACTTTCCTGGTCTTAATGCACCCTTAGTTTCACATCTTTTTGTAGGCTGTTCCAAGTGAGGAAAGCCAAGCACAAAAGCTTTCATTTCCAGTTCCGTCAATATACCTAGAACAGACAACAAGACCACATCTAAGTTGCTTTTGCTCTCTTTTACTTCAACTGACACTTTGGTGGTTTTAGCACATTGAGCACTTACAAAAAAACTTCCTACACCATTTAGGCTGTATTTACAGATGCTTTCAGAAATGACACTTTAACTGATTTCAACTGCTTTCATCATAAACACATCTGCTGACACCCCAAGTGCTCTCAATGAACACACTCTTCTTACTCTTAAACAACACCTAAGCTCCTTTTTACACTATTTTAATGCTTCAACTAAAACTGCAACTACCATACAATATTTAAGATATGCAGAGAATTAACATTTTAGGACATTTAGTTTGTTATATTGTTTTCCTGGTTCTGGGGACTGTGGAATAGATGGCAAGTTTAAGGGTTTAGGGTTAGAGAACTCTTTAAAGATTTGCATGATATGTAACAGTAACACAGCTTGCAAAAATGACCATAACAAGTCATAAGACACACAGGCACAGACACAGCTGAGCTTTTGTCCTTGTGCATTGTCAGGTTTCACCTTATATTCAAATTTATTTATTAGAATAAACCCCTTGAGATGCACCATCTCGTCTTTGAAGGGGTCCTAAAATACATCACAACCATAACAACAGAACAGTGACAAAATAAGAAAGTACATTCATTTGTCAATGTACAGACAGACAACAGATAAACCCACAAATAAATAGCAACAACAACAAGAAAACAAAACAACAATAATAATTACAGAAATCTATTGAACTTCACAACCACTAGATGGTCAGCATGGCCAATAATAAATATGAAACTGTATGTGAGTGGATCACCAGATAATAATACAATTAATTATAGTATAGTACATACACAATGTGACAGCATCATTCATTACATGAGCACTCCATCGTAAGGTAAGAAGACAGGGTGTGCTTAAACATCCCAAATGATGCTATGGATCTAATATCAGAAGGTAAGTTATTTCAGTCTGCTGGGGCTTTAAACATAAAAGCTCTTTTGCCAACTTAGGTCGAGGGACCTGTGTGAATACACTTGAATATAAGTTGAAGCCAGTGAGTATGTCTTCTTACATTTAGAGATGACCATTTAAGAGCATCATACATTGTGCAGTGATGCGTGAGAAAGGGACATCCAAAGACAAATCTACAGAGTCTGTTACATGCTGTTTTAAGACAACCAAGGTCTGATTTTACACAGTTTTGATAGACAACATCACAATAGTCAAAAATTGGGAGTATAAGTTGAGAGTCAAGTTTCTTATGCACATTATGTGTAAAGCAGTTGTAGAACATTTATTCCATAGTTGATTTTACGTTAGACACGATCAATATGTGGTTTGAATGAGAGTTCAGAATCAAGCCATACACCGAGATATTTACATTTTTCCAACTTATGCAGAGGAGTACAGTCAGAACATGTTATTATAAAAGAACCAAGTTCGGATTGCTGGTAACTCACATGTAGACAGAGATATTTAATAAATCAGTAAGTGGGTACATACGTATATGGGAAGCTAGTTTAATAAACTTGTTTCCTAAACCACCAAGTCTGCACCACTGTTCACTTTTAATTAGAATTAAAGAAAAAGAACTGTGACTGGGCGAAGTATTATTAAAAAAGCCAGTACTCAGATCAGACTCGGGTAGTAAGGTAGAACAGAGAAGAAGTGTTGACTGAATGCTTGAGCATTAGATAAAGAGCCATGTAGTAATGCAACTCGTAGAATGTTTATCTGATGTATTGATAATGGTTTTAATTTTATTCCAGAATTGTTTTGGATTCTTAAAATCAGTACTGAGACTTTCCTTATAGTAATTAGATTTTGCATTATGAGTTTTAGTCTTGCTCATATTTCTCAGCTGTCTTAAACCAGCAGACAGTGAAGGTGTTATTGTGAAAGTGACATACAGTGTAAATTAATTTAATTTATTAATTCACACACATTGTGCCTCAAAGATTAATTTGTTTTCTATTTATTAATTAAATTACATGTTTAACCCTTGTTTGAAATCCCAGAAGGCCTGACCGACAATACCTTGTGTTACAGTCTTTTGTTTTTCCAATGCGTTATTATGGCGTCACTACTTTCCAAATGTTATTTGGAGGCCATCGCCCATCTTAATTTGGTTTAGTGAGGCTGATGGAGTGTTATTCTGTCTGTCCTCTGGGTGCAGAGGGGGTGGATGGAAATGAAACATCAGATATAGACAGAGAAGCTCTAATCATACAGACCTACAGCCTTTAAAAACAAACCTGATACAGGAGTTCATCACATTTCCATTTCCATCACATTTCAGATGCCCTACTGTCAGCCAGGAAATGTTGAAATGAGAAAGGACCAAGAATGTAATAGGAAATAAAAAAAGAGTGGAGAAAAGGAGGCACATCAGAATCCGTGACTGCAACTGTGTTTGAAATGGGTTTTTTTTGTTGGGTTGTGTTAGACGGTTTATTGGGTTTATTCAGGGAATGGTGTGGGTGGAAATGCCAGTCTGGATCATTATTTAAAATGTTTGCTGACACCTGGGATTGGTTACACATGTTAACAGATTTCAGACTATTTCAAAACAGAGTTAGAACTTCAAAGTGTAAAAGATCCACATTTACATTGCAAATCTTGTGATGATGTTCCCAGACCGGAGCTGTCCACAGTCTGAGCTGTCAGTGTCCAGTATCAGCTTGCTGCTGCTCAATCATATGCAAAGAAAGGTAGAAGATGTTCAAGAGTCCATTTAAGTTTTCATGCATTTGAACAGGTAGTTGGATGTAGTGGCGGTTCTAGACCAATTTTATTGCCGGGGCCAGGCTGGGGCCAGTTGTTTTGTCAGAGGGGCACATTCAATCCGCGACAAAAGAGACAAAGGCTATGTTTAAGCTTTCAAAATGTCTTGTTTAGTATATAATGTAATGTTATAGTATGTTTCAGTAACATACAGTTATTTGTTTCAGTAACAGGATCTTTTCAGTAACTTAGTTATAGTTTTATTAAATTACATTATTCAAAAAAAAACATTCCTGTTAACTTTAGCTCAAGTTACAGAACATTCTTTGATGCAACACTTCTTTGTAAGATTAATGAACAGTAGAAGCTCTAGTGTACTAGACATTCTCTAATCCCAGTTTGTATTTTGTATCCCACTCTAACTTTTGTTAGGAAACAACAAAAGTCTCCATATTCCTCCCTGTTATTAGTCCTGATGTGAAACATACCCAAAACAAAATGCTTGATAGTAGGCCAGCATCTGTGCATTATAAAGGGGGGATGCACAGTCTGAAATTATTTGTATCCCACTATACCTTTTACTAGGAAAATAGAAACTTATCCATATTCACCCCTGTTATAAGTCATTATGTGAAGTTTACAATATTAAATACTAATAATATTAAATACTTGATAGTAGGCCATCATCTGTGCTTTATGGAGTGGGATACATATTTTGGCAGTCTGCATGTCCAGCCTGGTAGGACCAGTAGGCTACTGTTATCATTGTATGAAAAGTGCTGTTTAAATGCAATGCACTATTAAATTGCATTAAATTTACCCTTTAAGGACGGGGACTCCTTTCCAGCAATATCCAAAGGCTATCCATGCAATGGAAACATGGATTAAAATATAGGACAATATATGCTGCATTCAGTTTAACGTACATTTCGTCGCAAGGAAGATTTATGATCACTGCAGACCAGTGCTATTCAATTACAGATTCAATTGGGCCGGATTTTAAAACCAGGACACAGAGATGGGCCGGACATTTTCTTAAGAGTTGGGATCATTAAGATTTTATTGACATACTTATTGGTAATTGGTAATCCTTATTGGTTCAGTTTTTTATCGATGCTCTTATCAGTCCTATTTATTACTAAATAATTGCATATATTATTAAAAATGATTGTTTCTAGAACAGCAACAGGATTTACATCAGCAAAGTCACTAATATCTCACTGGAAGCAAATCTAAAATGTCATTAAAATATATCATATTCCTAACATCAACATACTGAGTGAAGTTTAGAAAGAATTAAAAGTTCAGTCCCTCCTGTCCTCTTCCTCCTTCTGCTGGTAGAGAGGAGGGCTTGTAGGGGGAAAACTAAGCTAAACAGTTATTAAAGACAGACAGCTTTCACTTTTGCTTGTTTGTAACAATAAGCTATTTGCTGAACTTGCGGTGTGCCTGTGTAAAACCAAAACAAAGCTGCGGTGGATAAAAGACTCATTGAGAGAAATATTGCGTTTTGCGTGTTTATGCTTATTAAAGAGGAGTGTTGGTAAAGTATTGGCTTTTTACTTTTTATTGCACCGCGTACTTACACTAACGAGCATAGTTGTCTTCAATGCCACATGGAGATTGCTTCGGGCCGGATGTGGCCCGCGGGCCGCCAATTCAATAGGGCTGCTGTAGACTTTTCGTTCAGTAGGGGGGCCATAGGTGGGTCCAGGGTCTGTGTTACAGGGGCACTGGCCCCTGTTGGCTCCCCCCAAAAACTGCCACAGGTTGGATGGTTAGATGGGAGATTTGTTATTACTGTAATTTCTGGTAGAACACATCCGAGTTAGCTAGCAGCTAATTTACATACTTCTCCTAGGGCAGGTAGACAAAAAACAACAACCAAAGACACAGAGAATGATCACACAAGTGATTAATTCAAGATCCGGAGCAGCTTTTGTATGGATGAGTCTCAAAGACGGGCTTTACTTAGCACACAAACTGCAACAACATCCTGCTTCAATGCAGCTGCCCAGATTTTTGAGAGTGTTTTCTTTTTATACAGCTGCTGTGAGCATGTTAGCATGCTAACATTAGCATTTAGCTAGGGTGACAATATTTTGGTTTTCAAAAAAGAGGACAGTTGGTGCAGGAGGCCGTCTGCAATACATTTTTAAGTTCCGAAAAAGAGGACATGTCCGGGAGAAAGAGCACATATGGTCACCCTAATTTAGCCCAAAACACATCAGTGCGTTAGCACAGCCAAAGTCCTACTGATCTTATTCAGAGGTAGGCCTACAATGTACAAAAAATGTTTGCTCAATATATCAAGGCTGCATAAACAAAAATTTTAGCCCTGTTCCCTTAAAGGAATACTCCACTGAAAATATATCTTTTAAATAGACATAGATTGTACACTACACTACACAAACTGCTGCTACAGTTGCTGCTTCAAGGCTAACATGCAGAGAGGACAAGACGGTTTCCCAGAGACAGCGATACTCACAACTCTCCTGCTACTATAGTTAACATCACAACAATAGCATGTCTTGGTCAAATAGAAAATAAGCTGAAAGTCTGCGGGCTAGTCATTTAACATTACCTGAAACGTGCCTGTTTTAGTGTTGTCAGTAACACTGATCCATGACAGGGATATATTATAGCAGGTCCTCTAGTAACTACAACAAAAACAAAAAGTGCTAAAAAAAAGCAAAAACTATTGAATGTGTCCACCATCATCAGCTACAGCACCACTTTGTGCCTCGCGTGAGTTATAATTACTTTTGAATCATATAACTAAACTTTCAATTATCAAAAAAAAAAAAACTTAATTCTGAAGGTGAAATTTTTTGAAGTATCAAGTATCATGTCCTTGCTCTTTTTGTAAAACACACACAAAATATGAATGTGTCTTTTTTCTATGAACATATCAAGTATTTGACAGAAACATTATTATATTCAATAAAATTGATAGTAACATTTTTCATTTTGGTTCATGTACAAATTGAGCCAGCTACTGTCTTAGCTTGGATCAGGAAAAAGAGGCACAACTAGAGAAACGGGCTATGATATATTTTTTTTATTGTGCAACAGATTTATCCAGATGGTTCAAAGAGTCTTTGAGGTTTCTGGTATTCATTATTTGTAAAATCTAATGCTCAGCTCTGTGACTCGAATGGAATGCTAATACGTACAGTACAAGTACAAGAGATCCAAATGCTGACAATATGTAACAGTGTGTCTTCTGGCGTAATGACATATATATGACACATATTATAGATATATGGCATATACAATACATACACACTGTAAACAAAGATAATAAACAAGAGCAACTCTCAAGCTAGGTTCCATTTCTGGTGCAGCCACATGTCTGTCTGAGAGATTGGCAGTTTGAGAGAGAGAGGCAGCATTTTAATTGGAATGAGTTTGAAGCATCTGCCTTTGAAATATCAGCGAAAACTAACCTAACAGCATCTTAATCTGTTTATCAGCTGCTTACAAGTCTTACTTTGTGGGTTTATTGTCTCTAAGCAGGAACCCTCTAAATTATATAAATATGTCACTATCGATGTGTAAAGCTGCTTATTTCTATCTTTCATGCTCACATAATTATATCAATTTCCAAAGGCAGTTGTTTACTAACCACAAACGCCTTAGGAGCACTAGACTTATGTAAGATTAATTGTTTAAATCATTCTAATAAAAGTCAACCCAAATGTTTTATTTTTAAAGCTTGCAGTGTTGTTTGTTTCAAGGAAACACATCGCTTCATTTTGTAAGGCTGCAACATCACACACACACACCTCTGCATGCAGTGGAAAATTATAGCTTATTAGACTTCACAATCAGATTTAGCAGCGAGGAAATACTCGTGAGTTTAGCCCACAATCACTATATTATCATGCACCTTAGAGACTTTTCCGTGAATTGGGTATATTCAGAAGAAAATTGAATTTTTTGTGACTTTAATTTCGGGGAATTTCTGGGGGGTTTTTTTGGTTTATTAACCCCCACCCATCCGTATTTGATGACAATTTTGGACAATAGTCAAATATGTGACATGATAACACTTAGGATAATTGAATTATAGCCTACAGATGGGCTAAAACTAAAAAACTGTTCCGTTAATTAATAAAGATCTCCTCCCTAAAATCACAGAGGCTGCAGGGCTCACTGTATGAACGTAATGCTGTCATGTTAAGGATAATGTCATTTCAGCTGCAACCGCAGTGGAACAAGTCAGGATGAGATCTGAAAATATTTCATCAAGTGGTGTGTAATATTATCCTACTTCTCATCATTAACACTGGGTAAAGATGTGGTGTGTAGTCCACGTGCAGGGTAACCTCGAGTTAACCACGAACAAAACCTACTTGGAGCAGTTTAGAGATGCAGCGTAAATTGCCATGGCAACAGACCTTAGTTAACACCTATCCACCTTTCGTGGTACGGGTTAATCGGGAAGTTACACCCAACGTCACGAAGTTACTCCTGAAGTTACCTGGATAAGCCTGTTACCTCGCTTCGTAGTACAGGCCATAAATCCCTGTGGATAAGCATGATTAAGAAGTCTTATTTTCCCCTACATATCCTCTATAGACTTGTGTCTATAGATTTGGCATTGCCTCATAGCCTGCCAGTGTGAATACAATATTATTAAAGTTAAGACAGAAGCTGTCCTCATTAGTTTAAAAGGTATTTTGTACAGTGCTGCATGTTGCCTGCTTGCTATTACAACTCATACAGATCATTAACAGCAGAAGGCACTATTAATAAGTATAATAAAGTTTTAGTGCTTTATTAGATACATAATTTTCCGTTCGGGTTTCTGTTTCCAGCCTCTCTGCATTCTTTAACCGTATGCTGTTGTTTGTCTGTGCTAAAAGTAGACAGAATATTTTAGGCTGCATTTAGCCCCTGCTCAAATGCATGGTACGACACTGATGCTGACACAAATACAAAGTATAATGTTATTAATAATGTTAGTAAAATAATATATTTACAGGTCACACCTGCCTGTCGTTCATTAAACGAACATTAGACATAAGGGCTCAGATCAGGGGTGTGATGACACACTTGGGTCACAAAAACAAGATGAGAAGATAGTTGGACAGTATTTTGAATAAACGTATAAATAAATAAATATATCAGGGTGGGGGTCTGGGGGCCCTTCCCCAGAAGACTTTTGGCATTAAACTCTTGGAGACATTTACTGCACCAATTTATGGTGGAAATGCCTTTTTTTATATGAATGGAAACAAAATTAAAGTGGCAGGTGGCAATTCAAAGTATAAAAATATAATGCAATACAATGCAGTAATCAGCTTGCATTCCGTGTTTTCTTTCTTTCTTTCTTATTGTGCATTGTTTCATTTGTTATTTAACATTTCTCGTTGCAAGCTGTTTTCAGAACATTTTTTAACAAAAGCTTTCAAAAAGTGATGGAGACATTCTGATTCTGACATGTCCCCAGCGTCCCCAGTGTTAATGACACCTATCTGTCATTATTTTTAAATGTCCCGCCCCATCCAGGCTGTGATTGCTTGGTTCATGAAAAGTGACATTGACGAGCTACTTTCAGCACACGGCTGCTTGAAAGGCACCCAAGCTTCTCTTCTCCCTGCTGTGTCTCCGCTGACAGAGATTAGCGGGCAGGCGAGAACGGGAACAGGTGAGTGTCACGTAGCGCCCAGAGAACCTGATATGGAGATGGCAGAGGAGAGTAGCCTACCGGCAGCTTGTGAGAAGTGCCACTTCAAGCACTCAACTCAGGAGGAACAACGATATGCAATCTCATTTATGTCTTACTCTGATCACAACAAGAGATCCCTAAATGATCTTAAATAAGTCTAATTTGAGTCTAACATGGGCCCATGAGATCAGAGAAAGATCTCAAAGAAAACTCGGCTATGACTGATATCCTGGGATCTCATAATTCTTCTCAAATATGTCTCACTTTTATCATAGTGACCTCAGGAGCAAATAACTCATCTGTGACTTACTCTGATCAAAAGATGAGATAAAGAAAAAAAGCTCCAAGATATGTCTCAGTTTTGTCTTATGCCGTTTTTCAATTACCAGGACCAGCTCAACTCGCCTCGACTTGATTTGGCCGCGTTTTCCATTGCAGATAGCACCCAGAGACAGCACCTCTCAATGTAGCTGGTCGTCATAGCGACGCCACACACAACTGCTCCAACGTAATGTTCAATGCAACACACACACCAGAGACCCACATTCAGCTGTCTCTGAATTTGAGTTAAAACGTTTCATTAGTCAGAATGTAAAGACAGATAAGCGGTATGAAAACCTTCCAGCTGTGTTTTCCTCTGCCATTGTTGCTGCAGCCGTCTGTGTGGCGGCGGGAGCAGAGGGCTCTGTGAGCGGGCGGCTGGCCGGCCTCACAAGCTCCTCCCACGGGTTGGCGCAGGCTTCCCCCCGCTGCCACTTGTGGAGCTCCTCAACTCAACACTAGCACTGGCTGTAATGTACATTTACTCAAGTACTTTACTTATGTCAAATGTTGAGGTACTTGTGCTTTATACTTTTACTCCCCAGATTTTCAAATCCTGTATTGTACTGACTGTATTTATTGTTGTTTATCTGAACCATGTGAGAAGTTACTGAGAAGAAGAATAAAATATATTTTGTCATTGAAAATAATGCACTTTCAAATTTTATGCTTTCCAATTTGTTATGGTAGTCATAAGTAGCAAACAGGAGCACCCACCACTTTGACATGATGTTTAGAGATGAATTCACTAAGGACTGAATGCACACAATAACTGAGATACAATGTCCTACGGAGTGAGCACTTTTACTTTTGATACTTAAGTAAATTCACTATGGAATACTTTTATACCTTTACTTAAGTAGAATATTGAGGACTTTAACTGTGGATATGGTATTTTAACAGCAGGACTAGCGTATCCTGCTCAGGTCAAAGTCTTCAGTAAGGTTCTCCCTACATACTGTCTATGGGTTCTCCAGGCATAGACCACTAATTCATCTAAAACATCTACCTAGTGCAATCAGCAAAACATTAATGAACTAAAAAGAACAAATGATGAGATCTCATGGGTTACTTCCATTTCTCCTTTTGTAATCTCAATTCAATATCCATTTGTCTTACCTAAGTCTCACAGACTCTCTCCTTGTCTTATCTTTTCTACTAAGGGGGTTTTAGGAGCAACAATTCCGATTGAAGTGCTCTTAAAAAGATATACAACTGAGATCTCAATACTTTCTCACGAGTAAAAGAAAAGACTATTCTGAGCAAAAGATTTTTCCTGTGAGGATCTTCAAGTTTTCTTTTCCCACACTGATCTCATATACAGCTCCAGTCCTTTAACTTGCTGCTGCTACCAAGCCAATGATAACAAATGAGACATTTTAAAACATTGCCTCGTGTGTGCAGCCCTCACTAATCTCTACGAACTGATCCTGATAGATTTTGGGCCTCTTTGTCGGTGCTAAATGCTGAGAGCACAGGTGTATCCTGCTGTCAAGTGTAGTTGTTGTTTTCTGTTGTTGTATTTTCTTTACTGTTTCGACAAGAAGTGGAGGTAGAGGCATTGAACGTATTTAAGGTATGCCTGTCAATGGTACTTAATTTCCAACGGTCATATGTGTGATTTTGGAAGTCTGCCGGGGATGCTCTGATCTCCACATATTGCTTGTCCTGCTCTGTGATGGTGATTTGACAATGCTTGACGAAGACCTCTGTTAGATCGAAACATAGCGCAGTGTGCATATCTTTTGTCTGATTCTTACAAGTGTGTTATGCTAGTAGCGGCTAATAAAGCCTCAATCCTCAAGCAGAGTTGAAGAACGGGCTACAGAGGTCTTATGAGCTCACTTCTTTCTAACTCCACACCCCTAGATTTTTTTGGAGTCTTCAGCCCCAATGGACATCATACTGACTCAAGTGACACAGCTTGAGGACATTTATCAGACTTCGCACAGTTCCCTCTGGACACACTTGAGGTTTTACAGTGGGGGAAAAAATTATTTGATCCAATGCTGATTTTGTACGTTTGCCCACTGACAAAGAAATTATCATTCTATAATTTTAGTGGTAGGTTTATTTGAACAGTGAGAGACAGAATAACAACATAAAAATCCAGATAAATGCCTGTCAAAAATGTTATAAATTGATTTGCATTTTAGTGAGTGAAATAAGTATTTGACCCCCTCTCAATCAGAAAGATCTCTGCCTCCCAGGTATCTTTTATACAGGTAACGAGCTGAGATTAGGAGCACACTCTTAAAGGCAGTGCTCCTAATCACGTTTGTTACCTCTATAAAAGACCCCTGTCCACAGAAGCAAGCAATCAATCAGATTCCAAACTCTCCACCATGGCCAAGACCAAAGAGCTGTCCAAGGATCTCAGGGACAAGATTGTAGACCTACACAAAGCTGGAATGGGCTACAAGACCATCGACAACAGCTTAGTGGTGACAACGGTTGGTGCGATTATTGGCAAATGGAAGAAACACAAAAGAACTGTCAATCTCCCTCGGTCTGGGGCTCCATGCAAGATCTCACCTCGTGGAGTTGCAATGATCATGAGAACGGTGAGGAATCAGTCCAGAACTACACGGGAGGATCTTGTCAATGATCTCAAGGCAGCTGGAAACATAGTCACCAAGAAAACAATCGGTAACACACTACGCCATGAAGGACTGACATCCTGCAGCACCCGCAAGGTCCCCCTGCTCACGTGCAGGCCCGTCTGAAGTTTGCCAGTGAACATCTAAATGATTCAGAGGAGAACTGGGTCAAAGTGTTGTGGTCAGATGAAACCAAAATCGAGCTCTCTGGCATCAACTCAGCTCGCTGTGTTTGGAGAAGATGCTGCCTATGACCCCAAGAATACCATCCCCCACCATCAAACATGGAGGTGGAAACATTATGCTTTGGGGCTGTTTTTATGCTAAGGCGACAGGACAGCTTCACCGCATCAAAGGGACGATGGACGGGGCCATGTGCCGTCAAATCTTGGGGGAGATCCTCCTTCGCTCAGCCAGGTCATTGAAACTGGGTCGTGGATGGGTAATCCAGCAGGATAATGACCCAAAACACACGGCCAAGGTAACAAAGGAATCAAGGCTCAAGAAGAAGCACATTAAGGTCTTGGAGTGGCCAAGCCAGTCTCCAGACCTTAATCCCATAGAAAATCTGTGGAGGGAGCTGAAGGTTCGAGTTGCCAGACGTCGTCCTCGAAACCTTAATGACTTAAGAGAAGATCTGCAAAGAGGAGTGGGACAACATCCCTCCTGAGATGTGTGCAAACCTGGTGGCCAACTACAAGAAACATCTGACCTCTGTGGTTTTTCCACCAAGTACTAAGTCATGTTTTGCAGAGGGGTCAAATACTTATTTCACTCATTAAAATGCAAATCAATTTATAACATTTATGACATGCGTTTTTCTGATTTTCTCTCACTGTTCAAATAAACCTACCACTAAAATTATAGACAGATAATTTCTTCGTCAGTGGGCAAATGTACAAAATCAGCAGGGGATCAAATATTTTTTCCCCCACTGTATGTAACTTTTTTCACATATATGCGATACAGAGTGTCGGTGGGCTACGAACACAATTTTTTACCTTGGGTTAAAACAAGGTGACTTCTATTTTATCTTGTCTCACACAACAAATGGGTGATTGCACAACAGAAGGAGCCTTCTGTTCACCTTCAAACCTTCAAGACCATTAATGCAGAAGTATAAATACAGCTTTTATCTTTATCTTATGTATTATTTATTTTATTTATATATACAAATTTGATAATAATGAATCATTCTTAAAAATGTGGACTCTATAAGCTGTCCAATGAAAACCATTATCGTTTTACCTAAGATGTCAGTGGAAAGATCTGCTCTGTCTCATGAGGTCAGATTGATTAAGCTTGTGTGTTTGTGCAACCTGGGAGTCAGGTTTTTGCATTGACAGTCCTGTCTTCACTCAGAGATGAAATGTGAGGAATGAACATCAATCTCTGGTGTTTAGAAGGATATAAATCTGCTGCAGACACACATACACACACCTTAATATGAAAAGTTAGCACATTCTAAGAAGAAGTCAGGGTACAACAAAGTGTATTTGTTGAACTCAGAGTGGAGTGACAATCGCAACAGAGATGGTGTGTCGAGTAGAAAGAAAGAGGAAAAAGAAATGTGCGCTGCCGAAAACCTAAGAATTAAGTAGAAAAATATGTTGGCACAAGAGGCAGCTAAATGTGCCATACAGGGCTGCCAACTATTCAATTTAGTTTGGAGTGAGATTCGGTTTTGGAGGTTGGTTAATTTTCGGACTTCTTTGTCATTTTCACCTTTTCAACATTTTCAACTTGATTCAAGTGTTTTTTTCGAATACTTCTTCAGTCTTCACATCCCGTGTACAGACCCTTTGGGGTTGTCTGAGACATTAGTAAATCAAGCAATCAATGAAAAAACACTAAGTGCAGCCTCCTTTTGACTTAAACAATCAAACCACGACGCTCTGCTTGTGCTTAAAAATCCAAGCTCAGTTTAATGACTTGTTTTTATATATATATATTTTTATATATATATATTTATAAATATATATAAATATATATATATATTTATATATTATTCCTACAAATACATGGTTTTCAGCACTTTGAAAAACGTTCACTTTCCTCAGTAAACCAAGAAAGCTAGAAATATCCTACAGTGAAAAAAAGAGACAGAGACAAACCATTTTGACAAAAAAAGAAAAAATCACAAAAAAGACATGAAAATAACAATCGAATGAAATTAAAAAACAACATCCTGTACAAACACTATGGCCCAATAATTTAAGAAAATAGTGTCTCTAAAACGTTCATATTGCTTTGTACCTCCACTGGCTGGGCAAAGCCCACCCTGCGCAACACCAGGCAGTTCAGATGGCAACCACAGAGGGCGCCAAATCCCAGGTGCTGATGTCACTCCAGAGGTTAAGGGGTCAAGCTGCAGCCAGTGGCATGCAGGCGTAGCAGAAGAGAAACAGTCTGGTTGTTGTTTCATTTGTTCTCTTCTTCTCTCGTTGTTTTGGCAGTAACAATACAAAGACAAGGGATGGTCACACTACCACAGTACTGCACTCCTTATGAAACCAAGGATGTTTTCACTGTTTGTTGTAGTTTTACCATTATTACTCTCTACAGCATTATTACTAGAACTATCACCATCACAGATCCACAGAGTGCATCGTGTGTTTGTGTGTGTGTGGAGGGTTCGTCCTGCTGTGTGCGTGTGTGTATCTGTGTGTTGGAGTATCAGTGTTCAGTGCTCAGGGCTTGTCTTCTCAAAGGAGAAACTGGGAAGAGTCAATAGTTTGGGGTTGTTGTTGGGGTTGGGCGAGCCTCCGTCCTGTCCCGAACCCTCTCCGACTCCCAGGTCAAAGGAGTCCTTGGAGTCACTAGAGGGCGCTCTCCTCCTCAGGCAGGTGTCCCGGCTTGGCAGAGGAGGGGGCATCCCTATTCCACCAGAACATGGGAAGAGGCCAGCCTGAGGCTCAAGTCCGTCAGGTGGGTCCACAGAGATGCAGGGCGGGCTCATCTTCTTCTTGCGTCGGGGTGAGGGCAGTGTGGTCTGAATGGGGGTCTGGCTGTGTATCTGCAGGCTATTGGCACGTGACACAAAGCCGGAGGAGGTGGAGGTGGTGCTGCGCTGTGGGCTGGACTCCACTGAGGGGCATACCTCTACAGAGTGGCGTCGTGGGTCATCCAACCAGGAGTAAGGGCGGAGACGGGGCGGGAGGGCGCTGCGGCCCTGCGTGTCAGCACTGTGGAACCTCTTCAGCTGCCTCAAACATGGACTTTGCCGGCAGCCTGCGTAGCTGCTGTAACCCTCGTTAACGCTATCGCCAGTGTCCTCCGCCACGATGTCATCACTGCCAGCCAACCCTGCACAGGTAATGAGGGACACTTCCTGATCCACAGAGGGTTCATCCTGTTGGTGCGGCCTAGCTGGTAATGGGGGAGGAGGCGAGGAGGAGGAAGGGTAGGAGGAGGCGAGGCAGTGCTGGTTGTGAAGCTGGGTGTGCACGCTGCTGGGTTTAGGGGAGGCGCCTGGTGCGGCGGGGACCAGGCAGAGAGCAGGCTGCTGATGATGATGATGGGAGCAGGGTGAGGGAGAGTTGGTGGGGGAGGAGGTGGAGGGGGATGGAGGGAGGCCCAGAGAGGCCACATTTAAAAGTCCTTCATTTCTCTCCCCTCCATCTGAACACAGGGCCTCCTGAGAATCAGTAGACACTGCAACCTGGAAAACGGGGTATGCAGAGGAAGGGGAGTTTGGGGGTTGGTGAAATATTTAGGAGAGAAGAGATGGAGGTAAATATGAGATGCGAGGAAGGGAGGATGAGAGGGGGAAACTAGTTAGAGCGAGGTGATGAAGATGATAAGCAGCAGTGTGGGTCAAAGTTCACAGTCTGGCCAGCGTATTCCCAGAGCCCTTTCTGTACTTCTCATTGTCAGCAGTGTGGGGTTCAATTGGAATTGCAACATTCTTCCATGAATTCGAACATAGGAACACAGAGGTTACACTGCATTACTCAATGGCAGAATTCCATATCGCAATTTGATAAGAATAAGTTGAGTAAACAACTTTTGACATTATTGGATGTGTTCTTTGCTTCTGCAGAGGCACAGCCAGTATTTTGTATTCAATTCTGATAAGAATAATTGTGAAAGCCCCCCTTCACTCCCAAATGATTATTATCATTACTTCACTTCTGTGTTTGAGCTTCTCTGCGTGTGCAGTTTGACACTCGAAGGCTGTTTTCACATTCATCTGCTGAAGGGGAAATATTTCTCTGTGCTCACCTGAAATCTGAGTTTAACACGTGTACGTGTGTACCCAGCAGGACTTTGTGACATCACAACAAGTTTGGAAGCCGATCCAGAATTGAAGTTACACAAGTGTGATGTGGAAACTTAAAACCCCCAGGACCTTTGAAGTGAGTGAAGTAGGAGACATCTTGTGTCCAGCAGTTAAACTACTGAAATGAAAAATATTTCCTTATTCATAGATTCTGTGTTTTTTTAAAGTGTTTTTTTAAAGAGGTAGAATGAATAGAAATTATTTAAATATTTTTAAACTATAAAACAAGTGAAAACCCATATCATACACAAAGACTTATAAGCAGAGTATTTTTATACTGTTTGTCCCCCCCATTTTTTGGTATATAAGGATTATGAATTTAATCAAAAACAACTTTGTTTTTGAAAATCCTTCACCTTGTTGGTATAAAATAAATTAAGCCTTTTTCCTGTTCCAATTCAGTACATCACAGAGAAAGTAGCAGGTACTGACATGAATGTTGTTCCAAGTAAGAAGCCCACATCTGCTGTTTTTCATTTGGCCCAGGGAAGTGTACTCTGAAGCTCAGCTGACTGGACGCCGGCTGACACAGTGAACTCTGAGCCAGACCGCCTGACCCTCTAACCTTTGACCGTTCACACAAAAGCCTGTAAACCGGCAGCAGCACAGTTTCCAGTTAAATTTATCAGCGTCCCCATGCCATCATCCTTACGTCTGAACAAAACTATGTACAGGGTGTGAGGCCAACAGTCAGAGGGTAAACAATAGGCAGCTACTGTAGGAGAGGAAGGGTTAATAAGCACAATGGTTGCAAAAACTCATAAAATGTCCTCATGAACTCATGACTTGTTCCTCATAGACCACACACTGAGGTGAAGAAATGAACAGTATTTTAAGTCCATTAAAATATCTTGAATGTACAGAGATGAGGAAACAAGGCATGCGTGAGTTTAAGGGCACAGCACTTTGAGAAATGTTTGGAATCATGGGTTTCCCTGCATGAGCCTGAACGGTGTAGCCACAGTGACACCTAGTGGTCGAAGATATCACAACCAGGCCAATCACCAGCCACAGCAATACAAAAAACAAGTACCAAATAATAAGAGTCTATACAGGAACCATACTAAAAAAAAAAAAATAGATCACCCTGTCAGACGTTTTTGAAGCAAAATCGGGTTAAGTGCAATAACTACTGTACTCTGGTGAACAACTACTTACGTTTCAAGCACTAACCAAGTAAATAGAAAATTCACAAGTGCTCTGTCACTGTGGTACTTTGAGTACAAAATGGCCAAATGCATATGGACAGCACTTGCCGCTCTGTAGCAATCCCCTGAGTTTTATAGTTTGTAGTAAGTGCACTGCATTGTGGGTAAATATCTCAGCCAAATAACATCTTGGTCTGGCTTGAATACATTCTATAACTCAGCTTCCGAATAATCCACTGATGCAATGTTACACCTAGCTTCTGCTGCTTGTATAAGAGTATAGAAGAATTATTAAATGTCCTATTAAGGTCTCCTACAAGCAAAGCTACCTGTTAGAGAATTTTAGATGCTTTGTGGCTGATGGTTAGCAGTGGACAAAACATTAAATGAGTGATAAAGGGGGGAAAGGAGGGAAGCCTGTGCGTGTGTTAGTCCGTCTGTCTCTTGGAAGATGAACATGTTTCTGAAAGGCCTAATGGTAGCTAACGTCTGCTGTTTGTCGCTGTTTCAGAAACAGGAGTATCTGTGTTTGAGCAGTAGCTCAGGGTCGGGCGGCTTTTGGGCCCAACTGAGCTGAGATCAGAGGATAACAGATACAATATGGAAAATGAGACAGCCGATAAGTTTGCAACAGGCCAAGAAGAAGAAAAAGGGGAGAAAAGGAGGAAGAAAAATGAAATTGTTTAGAACATGCGACGAGGAAAGAGATTTATGAAAATTACACACATTTTTGTGCGACAAGGTCTTAGAGCCACAATTGGGAGACAAGTCATATGCTACGAGAATAAAGTCTCACGATATTACAAGAATAAAGCATTGAAGACAAAAGTTGATGCGTAGAAAGTTCACTGACATTCATTAACTAACACATGTCCAATGATGCACACAAGTCATGGGATTTGTTTATCTGTTAAGAAAAGAAATCCATACATTTCCCGACAGCTATCAGACATTTGTCAAGCAAGTCGGCAAAAACATTGGTGCTGATGGCTTTATTGTCCTAAAACCTATGATATCATGGTGCTAACTGTGATATTTGTGAACTACACATACACAAAAAAAATTTTGAGTAGTAAACATCTATTTACTACTCATCACAGATAGAATAAAACTATACTAGCCATTATGTCAACAGTTGAGCACATACACTATGTGCTGGTGGTGTTGTGAGCTACGTCAGTAAAGTTAAATGCTCAGTTTAAAAGCAGATTGGCACATGGGTGGCAAGTGACAGATCATGGTAACACATTTTCAAATTTCACTTACGTTTAAGTGTGATTGGATTTTGAACGGAAGAGTTAACCTCAAATGCTGCTCCCACCTGTTAACCCACCATCCTTGGACAGAACTGCACTAGCTTTAGTATTATTACTTTTTTTTTTTTTTTACAAAATTTAGCATTTTTCACGTAACATTACAGCTTTATTTCTGAAATATTTATTTCTCTAAATATTATTTTATAATAACACCTTTATTCTTGTGGTGTATCGCAGCATTATCGTTCGGACACCACATTCTCATTAAAGTTTTCTTAGCATTATGCATTTTTTTCTCATAACGTTACAACTTTAATTTTAAACATGCCCAAATATGCCCTAAAACTCCTTTCAAGTCAAACGCAACACAACACCAATTCTTTACCCAAAGGTCTTAGGTTTTCACTTTAATCAGTAAAATCAGCCTCTGTAGTATTTGGTATGAATAAAAACTTCTACATCAGTGGGCCTGAATGTCACATGGCTGAGAACCACAGTCATAAAACACAGCTTTCATCACATACAGTACAGATACAGACAGGAGATTCAGAGTAAAGTGAAAATATAAAACAGAACGATTTAGTCACCTGTCTGCGAAGCGTACGGCTGAGTGTATGTGTGCGTCTGGGAGGGGGTAGTGGTGGTATACTCTCCGAGTCTGAGTGGCTGTGGGGGCTGATGGGTCTGAAGAGGTCTGTGGGAACGGTCAGCTGCTGGGAAACCTCGTCCGGTTGTGAACGCACCGAGCCAGTGGAGCCTGGGGGTAAGTAACAACGTTAACACTTACAGCCGGTTTGTACATTCACAGAGGTAGTGACCTGCATCTTCCTCGGCTGTTGACAGCCTGCATTAGAGCAGCAGCGATTAGTCTAATAATCGAGTACTTGTCAACTATTTAATTAATCGCCAGCTATTTTCATAATCGATTAATTGGTTTGAATAATTTTTTAAGAAAATAAGTTTTCTGATTCCAGTTTCTAAAATGTGAATATTTTATGGTTTCTAGACTCCTCTATGACTGGATATATTCAGGTTGTTGACAAAACAAGACATTTGAGGACTTAATCTTGGGCTTTGGGAAACACTGGTCAAAATGTTCGACAGATTAATTGCTAATGAAATGAATCGTTAGTTGCAGCCCTAACCTGCATTAGGTTAAAAATCAAGGCATCCCATTTTTTGCGGTGTCACAAATTCAACAAAAAATACAACTCCAATTCCATTGAAGTTGGGACGTTGCGTAAAACGTAAATACAAACAGAATACAATGATTTGCAAATCCTTTTCAACCTATGTTCAATTGAATACACCACAAAGACAAGATATTTAATGTTCAAACTGATAAAATTTATTGTTTTTTGCAAATATTCACTCACTTTGAATTTGATGCCTGCAACACGTTCCAAAAAGCTGGGACAGGGGTATGTTTACCACTGTGTTCCATCACCTTTCCTTTTGACAACACTCAATAAGCGTTTGGGAACTGAAGACACTTGTCAACAGTGTTTTTGAATTTATTCATTCAGCTGACGCTTTTTATCCAAAGCAACTTACAATTGCTATACATATCAGAGGTCGCAACTCTGAAGCAACTAGGGGTTAAGTGTCTTGCTCAGGGACAAAATGGTGGACGGGCATAGTGGGGGATTGAACCCAGGTCTCTCACACCGAAGGGATAGTCTGATCTGCACCATCACCACTCGCCACAATTGTTGAAGCTTTGTAGGTGGATTTCTTTCCCATTCTTGCTTGATATACAACTCAAGTTGCTCAATAGTTTCCGTTGTTGTATTTTGCACTTCATAATGCGCCACACATTTTCAATGGGAGACAGGTCCCGCACTCTTTTACTACGAAGCCACGCTGTTGTAACACGTGCAGAATGTGGCTTGGCATTGCTTTGCTGAAATAAACAAACATGTGCAAGTTACCCATGCCAAGGGCACTAACACACCCCCATAACATCATAGATGCTGGCTATTGAACTTTGCGCTGATGACAATCCGGATGGTCCTTTTCCTCTTTGGCCTGGAGGACATGACGTCCATAATTTCCAAAAACAATTTGAAATGTGGACTCGTCAGACCACAGCAAACAAACAGGTGTTTTTTTGAGCATTCCTCAACTTTCACAGTCTTTTTTTCCCCCTGTCCCAGCTTTTTTGGAACGTGTTGCAGGCATCAAATTCAAAGTGAGTGAATATTTGCAAAAAACAATAAAGTTTGAACATTAAATATCTTGTCTATGTGGTGTATTAAATTGAATATAGGTTGAAAAGGATTTGCAAATGAATGTATTCTGGTTTTACTTACGTTTTACACACGTCCCAACTTCATTGAAATTGGGGTTGTATATAATGTATCATACAGTACCTGATTGGGCCCTGTGGGTACCCAGTATGTACTGGGGCCCCTGTGCCTGTGCTTGAAGCTGTGCTGGAGCTGTGTCACCAAGGGGCTGCAGGGGGAGGAACATGTAGCTGTCATTGGGTAGGGAGTGTGTGCGTCCCACTGCGGGCTTCCTGACGCTCAGCAGGTTGTCCTCCAGTGGCTCCCCAGGATTGAGCTGCTCAGACTGGTGAAAGAGAGAAGAGAGTCAGGGTCCCTCTAGAGCTAGAAGGACTGGGGCGACTCAAGCACTTTCACACTCTTTTTAACACATTCATATTTGATATCCTTCTAATACACAATGTGAACAAAGAGGCAGTAGTCATCAGCATACACAGAAAACACACAGGATCTTTGCCTGTTGGAGTTGACTGGCACGGAGCTGCCACAGATCACAGAAACAAGACTGTGCTAGGCTGAAATTTCCAAGCGCTTTCTTTCTTTTTTAAGTGCAAGACACTCTGCGTATGGTGTCTGCATTTACCCCCGCAGTCGTGTGACTTTATGTCAGCCTGCTCCGTGATTGTGTGTCAGCTGGGGCAGTGTCCTGCAGCCTGACCCATCACAGAACCAGTTCACATTCATCACAGAGCTACTGGAGCTCCGACACACTTCACACCCCTCCGTAGCAAACACATGACAACTCAGAGAAGAGTGAAAGCCACAGTACAGACAACACTACTGACACATAAGAAGACCGATAGGAAAGGACTATGTGAAAAGACGTGGACTCACATATAAAGCACATAGGAAAAAGACAGAAAACTGAGGAGAAGAAGAAAGAGAGAAAAGGAGAAAAACACAAGGTTACAGAGAGAGAGAGAGAGAGAGAGTGAGAGAGAGGAGAAAGAAAAATAAAAGATAAGGTGAAGGAGAGAAAACTGCAACTGGCAGGTGAGGAGGCGCACTACTCTACTGGACTGGACTGGACTGGACTGGAGAGTAACACACATTAGGCTGGAAAGGTGGAATGAGAAAGAGAAGAGAAAGTTTGAGGGCCTAGGGTTAGATTCACCAGGGTCTTTCAACGCCTCTTGTACTCCTCTACCCCCCCCACCACTTCTTTGTATTTGTCCCAGCACAATCCATTTAACAGTGATTTCATGTCTTGTGTTGGCCGGGGTTCTCCGTTATTGAGACTGATGATATGTAAATCGATCCCAATGCATTGCTGGTCTGGATGTGTGCAACACGGGCCAAGGTTACAGTGACCCTCTCTGGGGAAGATATGTGACTACAGTAAAGTGATATGATCATTAATGAACCAAACAGGCTGTTAATTAAACCCTGACAACCAGATGACATTCGATTCTTTTTCAGTTCAAAGGGAAGATGTCATTTCCCTTACTGACAGATCCCTCTGGGACAGGTTACCATAGAGAAGCGTACAGATGAATTCTGGTGAGGATGCATGCATAAGCCTGAATGCTTGACAGCATGTCCTGTATGTATGTAGAAAATCAGTGGTGTTCCTTTCAGCAAGTCCATTATTTTCCAAATCAAGACAAGTTTGGAGTGCGTTCTTGTGCTTATATCAAAAGAAATCAACACTTAACGCAGCTGGCTCGATCACTTTTCCATGGGGCATAAATGAAATATTGCAATTGTGTGTGCACTGATTTATAATGGCAGTTAGACTGTAGACCATTAACTACAGTGTCCCGATAAATTATTTTAACTCACACATGCTAGGCAATTAGACATGTATTCAGAACGTATATAAAGTATTTTGGGTAACACCTTGTTTTATAGGTCTGTCATTTCCTGGTAATTTCCTTGAAAGTTTCCTAGAAAGGATGATGTAATTTGGGACTAATTATAGAGAAAATAGAAACAAAGTTTAGTCAGTTGTGTTTTAGTAAGCAGAAAAGGGCTCCATATGAAAGAAAATATTCATTCAATAGCTCATTTATTATTGGACACTTTATCCTCTATATATGTTGAACTGTATGCTTCCTTTAAGACACATTTTTCATTTACGCTGACTCCTAATGTTTTTGCAAGCAATTATTAAAATAATTTATTGTGAAGTGTATCAACACAAACACCGTCTCCATTGTCCCTTTAAGTAATTACAAATTACATAGTTGTTTCAAGGAACTTTCCTATGAATTTACATATCTATATATTTATATCGATATATAAGAAATTACAGGAAAACTACTGGACCTGTATAATAAAGTGTTAATGTATTTTTGTGGTATAAAACAATTAATCATATGTGGCCTCATGCATTGTTAAAAATGAGCCCCTATGTTTAGAATTTGTAGATATCTGACTTTAGTGCCCACCAGTGGTAGTATTAAAAACACACATATATTTATCAGGACTGTTATTTCTAAACACAAGAAAGTATGCCATTAGAATAATGTGAAAATGCCAATAATCACATAGAACCATCACTAGATTTCTGCAGAACTTGTTAGCAAACAACTGCCTATTACATATCCAGTAGATGTGGAGCAACATTAGTAATCATTTAGAGTTTTTGTGTTCACCTGGTGATAAGAAGTCAAATTCTCACTCGTTGGCCCCCCTTTAAACGCTAAATGCTCTATGTTAAGCTAATTGTTAACTTTGTCTCGCTGCTGGCTGGTGCTGAGCAAGTTGTGTACAGTCAGTTTTTAGTGGGGTTTTGCTGAAAACAGCTGCCTTCTGTGGCTGAAGACAAGCAGGATCTGTTGAAAGTGAATCAAAACAGTGATGTTGCAGGTCAGAAAACCAAAATACTGAGCTTAAAAAAGCTCTTTAGAGCTGAGCAGATTTACAGTCGCAATAGTTCTCAGTGGGTGCACCAACAGGTAGTCATGTGATCCGTTATTAATATTTTTAGAAAAAGCTTCTTTAAATGGTTTTGTTTGTGCTGGGATTACATGTGAGCTACAAATGTGCTGTTTAGCTAATTTAGCATCCAGGTGGTTTCCCTCTGTCAAGCTAAATCTGTTATACCCTGGTGTGCGTGTGAGAGTAGTGAGGGTACAAGTGGCTTTGGAAGTGCCTTGGGAAAGGAAACACTACAAGATACTGCAGAGGGGAAGAGGAGGAAGAGGGATGGAGAAAGAGAAAGAGAGGAACTGTCAGTACATTGCATTCCAGACTGGTTAGAAAGAGGGGGTTAAAATCGTCGGGGGCCGAGTCGTCTGTCAGAGCTAGGGACCAGGATTTCTCAGAGGCCAGAGACAGAGCTTCCATCTCCGCTAGAGGGATCTAGGCAGGAAGAGACAACGGTTGGTGAGCAGAGAAAACAAATGCACATAAATAAGGACGCTACACACAGATAAGACATGTAGCTAACAGGAAAATACATGTTTGAAACAACATATCCAATGCTGGAAGTATGTGGCAGAGCGAAGCAACAAGGAAAAAAGACTAAGCAACACTTTTCTAACTGCATTGCAATTATTGTAGTATGGGGTTACCAACAGCAATATTATGACACAATCCAGACACACATACACACACACACACCAAAATGTACAGCCTGACAATTCTGACAGATAAAGTGTTTAAAGTGGTGTAATGAGACAGTCACACTCTCAAACAAGCAGACAGGAAGGGGATTCATTTATATCCTATGTATTGTAATGTAAACTAAATTTACCATTTTCTGATGCTTAATCCAAACAACTAAGTGCCTACACAGCTAAATTAGCTGAGATGCTAGCTAGTCCAACTCACATGAGTGAAACTTAGCGCTCTGCAGAGTTTGGCTTCAGTGTTGCTGTGTTTAGAAGCCTTGAGCATTTCTGGCTTCTTTAAGAGAAGCTGCTGTATATTTGACCTTCTACCTGCTTAACAGTGGAACTGCTTGCTGACAGGCAGATGGGCCATCCGAGCAGAGAGGCTCGTGGACCCTCGGCGAAACTCAATGGAAAACATTTCTGCTTACGTATCAGAAGGAGAGAGGTGGCCTATGGTGTCTAATAATGACATCCCAAACGCATTTAAAGCTTTTAGTAGATGGGATTTTGCAATGCTAATGTAATTGGCCAAAATTTGCTTTTAAATGAGGGAAAGAGGCACCCACATGTATTATTCAGTGACTCAGTGATCCATAGCCTATTGATTGAACCATTACTCTGCAGACTTGTGTGTTAGAGTGTGACCTGCTGGCTTCAGGAATGTCTTTGGTGGGTTATCAGTCCTCTGTGAGTAGGGTTTCGCACATATAAACACACAAACATGCTGCACGTACAAACAGACACAAATACACACAAAGTTGTACAGGAGAGACAGAGCAAACTCTAAACCATGTCACTGAGGCTGCTGAACCACACCAAAAACCTGCCAAGCATGGCTGAATATAAGTGAGTGGAGACATGAGCAAGGGAATGAGATCATAGCTGAGGAGGGATATGACGCACTGCACTGTGGTGGGCAACAGAGGCTGGTTAGAACGGGGAAAAAATATTCAATGTGGAGGAATGCCAGTGCAAACATGGTAATGGCTGCAGAGCTGCATGATATGTGCAAAACATCACATTAGCATGCTTCGTCATGAATCGAATGAAATGAAGTCCTATTGACGGTGAGCACTAAATTCCTGCATAACTGTCTTTTACTTTGTAGGCCAGGGATTCTGTACTCTGCATACTTTATCCATCTTTAAGTAATTTAGTCTGGTTTTGAGTCATAAAAATTCATATTCATTAAAACAAGTGGTGAGATAATTTCACCTGTTTTCAATAAAAATCTATAGTTTCAAAAGTCAACCAAGCTCATCTCCATACTAGTTGAGTGATCGGCTTCATTTAAAAGGTCAGTTCACCCAAATTAAAAAAACAACAACAATATATTTTCTGAATTAACTCTGGTACAGTGGCTCCAAACTTTTTTTGATTGTGACCCTGACACAGTCAGATCTACTTGCGACCCCTTATTGTACGTCTATGACATGAAAAATCTAAAATTTGCCCTTACTTTTAAAAGGTCTGAATAGGTTTCTAAGCAGATTAGAGAAGACGTCTGTAAACATAATTTTGAATAGCAGAATTCCGATGTTAATTGTTTCTTATGCTGGTAGTATGACCTTTTAGAATCATCTGGTTACCTCCTGTTGGGCACCAGCAGCATTGGATATATTGGTCCGCAAAACACACCAATGTTATTTACAATATGTTAAAGCAAGATACATATTTTCAACATGGCCACTAGTATTCTGCACCCCGCCCCCTTTCTCTATCTTGTTTCCTCCTTCTTCCTCTCTGTAGGTTTATAATCAAAACTTTCTTGTTAGCGAAATTTCCAGTTCAAAACAAGACTGACTTAGTTTAATGGAGGGCAGTACAATTGTGTTTGTGCTGCTCACAACACTGGAAAGTTAATTTTAAAACAACATAATCAGTGTTCCCACAGAACACCCTGTAGAACGTTTTCATAAGGACTATTTCTTTGGTTGAAAGTTGTTCCAGTGAGGACTGTGAATTAACAGGAGTGAACAGGACATTCTGAAAGGACATGCTGCTGTTAAATTTTTATTTTTATGTATCATTACTAAATGCTGTGAGCACAACGACAACCGCAAACAATATTCCATTAACCTTATTGCACTGAGTTGGAGGCATAAATCTCAAAGACCAATATCTCAAAACTACTGGGCTAAACTGTTTGCATGGCTGGATTCCACTTACTGAGAAAATGGAATGTTTTGTTATTCAGGTGAACCAACCCTTTAAAGGCATTATTGCTTGTTTTAAGAAAGCCCGATAAAGGAAAGCAAGACTATCTGCAACCATTCTGGATTTTGTTTTTGATGGTCAAAAATTACAGCAGCAACTTTGTGATTAGTTTTCTCATGATTACTTGTGCGGCCCTACATGCTGGAGAGAAATAAGACCTATTGGACGTATGAAATGGAGGAGGTGAGTCATCATTCTGGTAATTATTGACCTTCTTGTCGGTGCTGTGCTTGCTGGGCTTGGGGGGCAGCGCGTAGAAGTGGCAGATAAAGCCAGACAGGTTGTCCATCAAACTCAACTCTCCCTCCATTGAGCCCTGGATGACCAGGGAGACCGAGTCAAACTGCGCTCTCCGCTGGACAAACTTAGATAATGAAGAGAGAAAAGACAGACCAGAGAGAGAAACAGAGAGAAAGAAAAGAGGCAGAAGTTGTTGAAAAACAGACAGGGACAGGGGAAGAGGAAGGACAGAAGTCAAGACAAAAACACATGGACAAATGTGGAAAGAAAGAAAGGGAAGGAAAAAGACAGTTCATCAGGTAGAAACAAACAGATATACAAACAGAAACAAGACAAAAAAACACACATCTAAGTACAAGAGCTAGATGATCTATCAAACTTAGCCTGGAGCGTTTTACTAAATAATTTAAAACTTTCATGCAGTGCACATTAACCGAATATACACAACCTCCTCCCAACAAACATCCACCACAGGCTCTCGTGTGTTACAACTTAATTCCACAAGGGGGCACTACAACACCGCGAGAAAAGCTGGTGTCCCACAGGGCTCCAGAACAGATTGTGGCTTAACCACACATGTTTTGGAAGAGCGGCGGAGGAAGACGGATAACATCTTAGAGGGGAAACATAACGATAGCGAGACCTCTATTTCCTATCCCCAGAAAGTTCCCCGCTGTCTGGAAATAGCTGTTGAAGTGAACAACAAGGCCCTGTGGTCCAGCTTTCCCATGGCACTGTGACCTATCCATGACTGGCACGTCCTCTACAGGGACCAGCTACACACACACACAGTCAGACACGCACACAAACTGTAAACCATCCTGATATGGGTCAGTATACAGAATAATACATTTGCATATCTAGTATATTTTCTGAATACATTATTGACTTGGCATAAACCAAAACAATGCAGTCTCTTTTAAACAAGTGTCTAATTTGTGAAGAGAATATGTCAATATTGAAATAACAGTCACTTCTATGTGTTGTACATGTGTGGTAGAAACATTTTTATAGAGAATACAGTATTTAAGTGTATCTTGACCCACAAGCTTATCTCAAAAGTTATACTTACCCTTGTGAATGTATCCACTTATATTTTAACAATGAGAACGTGTAATGAATACATCCCAATATGGCCATATCCGCTATAGTTTGTTTACGTATGGACTACAGTTATGACACGGAGACAGGGAAGAGACATTCTTCCCAAGAAATCTATTATTTCAGAGACCATTCAGCATGCTCAGCGTCCCTCAGCACGGTCAACAGAATTAACTGATCGGGCTGGAGTCAGAACTAATGAGCAGAGAAGTGGGGGTCATCTGACTGGTCGCACAGCCTGGCCCCCAGCAGGAAGTGACCTAGTGGACATCTGTCTAGTCGTATGGTCGGACCAGCGAGAATCGAACATACTGGCCTAGAAGTAATCTGAATGTGTCGCACTTTTACTCAAGGATGTCGCAAAAGTGTTAATGGAACTAAACAAGCTACAATTGGGATCTACATAGGAGATGTTTTTTTTTTTAGTATTCTGTTTTTTTCTCAGTGTTTTTCAGTAAAATCCATTGTTTGTCATTAATCACAAATATGTGTTTTGAAAACATGTTAATGAGGCTGATATGGGAACCATGGTGAATAATGCGATCAAAATTACAATAACACTCACACATATACACAACATTCAAGCGACACAAAAACAGATTTATCACCTCCAGTGGGGGCTCCGGGCATGAAGGGGGTTCTGCTCTGATGTTTACAGAGTCTCTGGTTATATCAGCAGTGGGTGAGTCCATAGGACCGTCCCTTTCCTGCTCCCTGTCCCCTCCTCCAGTGGATCTCCAGGGGGAACCCCCCGAACTTGACCTGTCCATGCCCAATGCCAGGGGGTTGAGCTGGGGTGACCTTGCCGCCATATCTCCCGCTTCTGCCAGGAGCCTGTTCTCCAGTTCCAACTCCACCTCCATCTCCGCCTCCTCCTTGGCTTCCTTGTTGCTCTCCTCTAGGTGCTTCATCAGGACGGCAATGACAACGTTGACCAGGACAAACTGAGCGGTCAAAACGAAGGAGACGAAGTAGATGGGCGAGACCACAGTGTTGTAGCAGGTGGTGCTGCTGCCACAGTCCCTCAGCGTGTCCTGGAAGAAGCATCAAAACATGATATGAGCACTGGTATTTGGATTATTCTGCAAAACCTAGTCAGTCAGTCAGTCATGAAACATCTCAACAACTACTGGAAGGATTGCCAATAAATGTGGTACAGACATTCAAGGTCCCAAGAGGATATAGTCCAATCACTTCGGTGAGGCTCTGACTTTTCATCTGGCACCATTTGATGTTTAGTGAAATGTCTGAACAACTATGAGAATGACATTTATGTTGCCCAAAGGAAAAAAAGCCTGCTGACTTTGGTGATCAGCAGGTCAAAGCTTTCTCTTATCCAGTCAAATATATCATGTTCATGCGACAGAAAGTTATGTGACATGAAGTCTGGTCTCCGGTGTGAAAGTCAGATGCACAACTTTGCTCATCCATCAGCACGACCTCCGCACTCTTCTGCCTCATTACATAAACGTTGGCACTGGACTTAAGTGTGTTGCATAATTGTCCAATATAAAAGTGATTTCTAGGGTTACTGGCGTGAAATAGAACATAGAGACAAGACATACAACTATATCTAAGTGCTTGAAAATTAGGTAACTGGCAACTTACTTTCTTAGCAAATCTAGTACTAATAGAATATAAAAACGACCAACTATTATTTGGCCCTGGGCGAAAAAGAATCAGCAAGTGGGGATGACCCAGGAGGTAAATTGGTCGTCTGGAATCGGTTCCTGGGTTTGAGTGTGGAAGCAACCTCTAACCCTTCCTGATGAGCAGGTTAACACATTGTAACAACAACAAACACAGTCCATTTCCAGTTTAAATTTGTAGTCATCTGTAAAAAGGGAGAAGGCTGCCCACATAGATGACATACCAACACATCACCACTAACTGTGATAACTCGTGTTCCTCTGAATGTTCTGTGCATACACGTTAAGATTGAACGTGCGATCTGTGCATGTACTGTACGTCTTCAGGATCCCGAACTGTAGTGTGTGCAGTTTCACCTTCATTATGCCATTCCAGTTGTCTCCAGTGGAAACTCTGAAGAGCAGCAGAAATGCCATCCCAAAGTTTCTGAATGTAGCATAGCGCCCCAGACCTTCACATGGGTGGAGCTCATCACAAACTGGGGACACAAGGAGGAGCAGCGAGGCGATGGAGAAGGAGAGGAATAGTCAGACAGTAAAAGACAGACATGAATATTTGGAAAATAGTAACTTTCATGGCTTTTCAGGTCGGTTCATCCACAACATAGGGCTTCACAATGAAACTGTAACACTGCTGTATTACACAAAAGCTACTAGCTTCAGTTAGACAAAAAGTAGAGACATCAATATGGTATTTCAACAAAGGGTCTTAGAAAGCAATTAACATCAGACAGATTAAACCCACAGAGGGGGACCCTAAACTCGGAGCGTGCCTGTGCATGGCCTGAGTGGTATGTATGTCCGCGAATCTTTGTTTGCGCTTTGTCTGGTTTGCCTGACTGCCTGTATGCATGATGCATGTGTCCTTACTCAAGTCACCAAACAGCTCCACTCCCAGCGCTGCAAAGATAAAGAAGAGAAGCATGAAGAGAAGACCCAGATTCCCCACCTGCAGAGAGACAACAGGAAGAGAGAGGGATTAGTCAGAAGAGAGAAATCCCTGGCAAAATAAACCAACAACGAGGGACAACAAACAGCTCATTCCAAAATGTAAGATCGTGATGAAGCAACCAGGGGTAAATATAAGCTATGGCAGTTGACCATTTGCTAAGCCCCACCACCGTACAGTGACCGTCCAATCATAGATTAGCAAATGGATCTGTTGTTTTTAACCTTTCCAAAACCAGAAAAACAATTGTATATTAATAGATTGATATAAGTGATAACAGATAATATATTTCCAGGTCTTCTATATGGATCATCAACTGGTGAGGATGCTGACTTTTCCTGGGACATGCAGCATTGTTTAGCACGGTAGCCATCAATTGCAAATTTAACCTCTGAGCAGGGTTTGCGTTTTAATGGTCAGCTGGAAACATTTAAAAGTCGGTGGAGAGGGAGAGGATGTTTTCCATCAACTCTTTATGCTAACATTAGCTTTATTACCTAGCTAGCTAGCTAGCTACAGCTGATAAACCTTTGCTTGGATTGGGACTGTTATCCTGGATAAGAGTGAAAAATAACAGGGGATAACAGTGAGCTTTGATACAGAGGTTGGTTTAGGTTATGGAACGCTTGAGGTTTTCAAAGGTTTGCTCCTGCTGCTACTGTCCATGCTAATCAGCATGCGGCTGCTCACACCCCCACCTCCGCCTATTACCAAATTTATTAATTATGAATGCTTCCAACAAAGCTCTAGGAGGAATTAGCCTGGAACAATGCTCAACCCACTCTGAATGACAGAGGTAGTATCAAAGAATGCTGTGAACATAAGACTAAGAGTAATAAGAGTGTTATTTTTTCTCTCAATCCAAACACTGCAGAAGTTGTTCTGATTTAACAACTCCACCACCCTCAAATCCACCCACCACCGTTCAAAACTAAACCTCAAGCTATATTCACTCCCCAATCTCTGCAGGGCGCTGGTTATGCAAATAAGGGTCTCTAGAGTTTGCAAAAGGCTCATGGGAAACAACAGTGCCCTGAAACAGAAGTACCAAAAATGAAATGCCTCTGGTAGGTAATTTTAGGGACAGCTTCTGTGGGACGTGTGAGGAAGTAAAAGATCCATGGAGAGAAATACAGATGAGGAAAGAAAGGAGGATTCAGTGGCTTCAGTGGGTGTTATTGAGTTGAGTTGACTGTGTACCTGAGGCAGGGCTTGCATAACGGTGTCCAACAAAGCTCTCATCCCCACTGCCATCTTCAAGAGCTTCAATACTGTGGGGACACACAGAAAAATTAACAAGTGTTTTATCAATATTAAGATTGTTCAGTCTTACATAACAGAACAGGGACTTGTGCCATCGCCTGCCACAGATTAATCCTGCTCTGTTAGTGTAGGCACAGATGTCCTTTTATTGAATAACATTAAGCTTTCAGATGGAGGTCACATCTTCCTGATTGGGGTTGCAGCTTGATTCAGGTCACTGGTATGGTGTTGGGGTACCATAGGAAGTACACCAAGACTGATATATAATGCATAATAAAGAATGGAATAGCAGTTTTTTCTTGTCCTTGGCCAGTGACAATGGTTTGTGATGAGTGATGAGAAAACGTCAGCGAGTCACTGGCATAATCCAAGAAATGGTTCCAAAAAGTAACTCCCTGTAAAACTGCAAATAGTCATTTTAATGTTTCCGTTTCTTGTGTAGGTTAAACAAATGAGATATAACATGTTATTTTGCAACATTTACAGGTGCTGGTAGGTAGATTTTAGAGACTCTTTAGCTGTTCCCCCCTGCTTCGAGTCTTTATGCTAAGCTAAGCAAACTGGCTGTTGGCTTTACCCTTGTATTTACCATACAGGCACATACAGGGTGGTATTGAGCCTCTCATAAAACTATCAAACTATTCCTATATAAGTATGTGCAATATTAGTGAGTATGATTGAGTATGAAAATGTAGCATGCAAATATATGAATATGATTACAATATACAGACCATGAATCTATATATGTATGAATCTTATGGTCCCGTAAGTGTTTGCATTTACTCTGAACATCCCCATGGAAACGCTCTGGTATGGGGGCAGATTGTAAACAATAGCAAAAGACAAAGCAACTTGAGCGGCAGCCCTTAAAAAAGGCCCCTGAAAAATGGCTACTGCCGATCACAGCAAGTGAGTAACTAAATCAGTACAATAAAGTCACCACAATTTTCTCAGCTTTCCTGCCTCTCTGCCCACCTCATCAGATCAAGCTGCACTTCTCTCCACAGCTAACAGGCCTTCTGAGTTGTCGTAGTCGAAAAGACTCAATCAAATTAATGATGGTTCTTTTCTAAGTAAGCTTGCACAATAATAGGACCCTGAACCCAAAGCTGCTAAACTGCATTCAGCCATCATTAATTTGATTATTCACACTGATGCTCTTTCTACTGACACATGCCAGTATGTTTTCTATAAAAAAGGCCTATAGTTGATATCAGTTTGCACCCTGAATAGACCTGTCCTCAGGACTTTGTGTGCATGGACAAACTGGGCTTGATTGACATCTCCCTAACTTTCCAATTAGGGCAGATGTGTTGCGCCTTTTAAGGTTTAGTCAGACTGGATTTCAGGCTTTTTTTATTGCAAAAGAGCTAAATTGGACAGTGACAATGTATAAGGGACACGATACATATTGAATTTTACTGTCTTAAAAATATGCGCTAACAGCATGTAAGTACTAACAATCCAGAAACAGCTATTGCTAGGCAGCTTAAATGGAATCAAAATTTAAACAACGGAAGCATGAAAATAAGATGTGACTTGTACTGTAGTATTGGCGAGGATGATGAAATGTGAATACAATGCCGGCGTGTAACTAAATCATATCTACGAACCGTCTGAAGATGACACGTATGTTGATGCCAGATAGAAAAATGATCCACTATTGTACCCGCCCAAATCACAAACAAACACGCATTACGCACAAGAGCGTGCGTGTGTGTGCGCCCGGTGTTCCGTGTGACAGTAATCAATACCGACTTCCATGCTACTTCTTTTATTACACATTCAGTAATCAGACAAAACAGATGAGCTCCCCTCCTGCCTGGCTTATCTCCTCTTTCTCCTCCTTTTTCCTCCCGTCCAGCCTTTCTCTTATCTTTAATTACCTGGACAAGTAATCAGCCTGAAGCACACGGGCAGTTTAACTTTCCCCCTACCTCTTCTTCCCTCCTGCCAAATCCATCCCATCTCTTTAACTTGACCTTCCCCCTCCACCCAGTTTTCTCTCCCCAGATACGCTGTATGCTCGCTGTCTCTCTCGCACACTGACATACCTTTCCCCCATTCATTTATCTCTCATCCTCCCATTCACTTCATCTCAACGTTTTTCCCTCTTCAACATCAACTGCATCTCTTTCTGACTTCTTTCCATCTTCTTATAATCTATTTTCAGGTCAGAAGTTATTCAGCATCCCTGCCTCCTCCTTTTATTTCTCCAGTCATCCCTCTCATCTCACATTCATTCCCTCCATACCCAGTCTCAGTTTCCCCCAGCTTAATTCACTTACTGTCATAATCTGTCTTGGCGCTCCCCCAAACTCAGCTATCTTTCCTCACCTCTCTCCTTTCTCAGTCTTTGTCTCTTTAGTTTCTCTCTCTCTCTCTCTCTACTCCTTCCCAGTGCTGTGTTTGTCAGCTGACTGTGTTTCTCCGTGCCATCTGGTCGACTCACACCCTGCCCGAACCCTGCTGAGACCTACCATTCAAAAATGACAGGGACGTGGCTGTTTTACAAGGCGTCTTAAAAGTACAGCACCGTGAAAGAGACCAGAGTGTGTACGCGTCTGTTAGAGTGTGTGTCAGGTTGTGTCGGGCTGGGGCGGGGGGGGGCGGATGGGCAGGGGGTTCATACCTCGTGCGATCCTCAGCACTCTCATGATGCGGATGATGGTGGGGTTGATGGGCAGAGAAGCATTGCCATCAATCTCCTCCAGAGTGATGCCCATGATGGACAACAGCACGATGGCCAGATCCAGCTGGTTCCACCTACACACACACACACACACACACACACACACACACACACACACACACACACACATACGTCAGTGCCTTAGACAAAATAAGATAATTTCCTTATACGTACAAATTTTAACTCTTAAGACTCTGCATCTGTGTACATTTTTCATATTAGGGAAGTTGCTGTTGAATAAATTATAAATTAAATATAGCCAGTTTTCAATTTAAATAAATATTTTTGGGTTAAGAATAAGATTTGAAGATAAACACCACAGCCAGTAGAGTTTAGCTGAGCATTAAAGCATCTCTAAAGCTCACTAATTAACACTTTATACCTACTTGGTTTAATCTGTACAAAAACCTAAATGTAACATCATAAGTTGTGATTTTAGAGGGAGTTATGTGCCAGACTGTTTCTTGGTGACTTCACAGTAGTGACTTCCTAGAGTCTGTGCTGGTTGCCTGGCAACATCACGGTGACAAGATATAATGTGTTAATTAGTGACATAGAGGTGCTGGTTGTTGCCCGGTTGGTGATTTTTGTTACCTTGGAAAAGAGCCAGAGTAGCTAGCTAACTGCTGACTAGCTCTGGTGTCATATTTTGGTAGCGACGTGAGAGTGGCATTCATCTTCTGTTATGATCAGAAATCTTTAAATGCATTTCCCAAAATTTGGAAGTAGTATGTGCAATATCAGTGTGAAAATGCTGCATGTAAGTTTTTGTGGCTTTATTTCGTTTTTATTGACAAAAGTAATATATTTGTACAACATATCAGGCTTTTGCCAGGGATAGAACCATGAGCTCATGTGTTAATCAGGTTTCTTCACAGTCCTGTTGATTTGCCATGCTCATTCAGAGCTGCAAACTGTGCATTCAGCTACACAGATGCTTTTGGTGAAGCTACGACTGTTTGAAACAAACTGATCATATGGATGGACAGTGGAGACGTGCTGCAGGAGTGACTTGACTAGTTGTTACGGACATTTTGAAACATGCTTCTGCTCTGAAAATCAGTCCCTGACAGGAATTCAAGCAGCCGACAGATGCAGTGCTTTGTGAAGGGGCGAACTACACACTTTTGTACAACCTTTCAAGCTTTCAAGAAGATATACTTTGTGGGAAGTATCACTTTACCGGTCCAGAGATGACAGGATAAAGCCCAAACTCTAGTCGTACACAATTAACTAATCACATAAACTTTAGATTTAGAGACTGATCGTTTTCTGGATGCATGGGAGTGTGCAGACTATTTTAAGTGTTATGAGGCAGACCTAACAACAATGGTGTCATTTCATTTTAGTGTGCCATAAGGATAGATGTGATGCACTCAGATCAGGAGTCAGCAGGCTACTTTCTTTCCCATATACTGTGACTTGATCTGAGATCAAAGTGTCGGGACCAAATCTAATTTTCCAGCCCCTGTGCAATAAATGTGCTCTGAACAAAATGTTTGGAACAAAATGAGCGTGTAAAAAAGTCTGCGAAGAAAGTGGTGGGTGGTCGTACTAATCAGGTTTGTCAATTTCCATCGTTTCCTTTCCGTGAACAGGTTTCTTTCTCTCTATCTCTGAGTCCACCGTGCAGTTTATCCCTCATGTTCTCATTTATACTGTCAATAAATCAACACAAGAAAATCGACTAAAAATTCAATGAGATTTTTGATCTAGGGGTCTTGGGCCAAATGCTGTGTGTGTAGTGCGGTAATATTAAACTGGACCACAGCCAAATGCAAAAAGGATAATGGACATCTTGGAGTCCTTGATGGTCAGCTCTGGTCCAACAACACAATGCCTCCACTGTGTGTGTGTGTTAGTGTGTGTATTCATGTATATGGGATGTGTGGCGGTTTGTGCTGTTGTGCTTGTGCATTATTGTGCGGTTTTCAGTGGAAAGCCAGGGATTTCAAAGCTATGAAATCATCTGAGGCAGCGTGTTTTATGGGTGTTTAATGAGGCCGTTTGTATTCATACAGGCCTCACTGAGAACCATCCACTGGAGCACCTTAGAAAAAGCTCATTTAAGCTCTCCGAAAGCTGCCTCAGATTTTCCACATGACTCAAAGGTGAAAGAACAGTACCTTTAACCACCAATTTAGTAGAATATCTTCTCTACTACAATGTCTAAAACCTACACTGGGAGGTATGTTTATTCAGGATTTCTGTCTCATGTGTGTCCGATATGTTTGGGAAAGGTCATTACGTCGCTTTGGGGAGCGTGGCAGTTTTTAAAATACTGACTTGTCCTTGAAGAAGCGTCGGAAGCCGAAGGCCACCAGCTTGAAGACAGACTCCAGAACAAAGATGAGGGTGAAGATGTAGTTACAGATCTTCAGTGCCTCTTCCAACTTCTGAGAATGCCAGGGAGAGGAATATTAAAGATTAATAAACTGCACAAGTATCCATCTCAACAAGTCAGTAAACGCAGCATTACATTTTCGTTAATCTTAGCAGAATGAGCTGTGGGTTTGGTTGCCACTTATTTAATGAACTGTGCTGAAACTGCATTGAAAACCAATGAAATGATGTCAAACACACACACACACACACACACACACACACGTTTCTACTTTTAGAGTCTTGAAATGCCAAAATGGTCCATAATATAAACTCTGTCCTATTCTCCAAAATTAGCCATTCCATTAATAGATCACTCACTTCACCCTCCACGCCTCCCTCCCTTATTCTCTATGAAAAGGCCATTAGAATCAAAGTGTCCATTTTTGCCCGTGGGAGAATTCACAGTGCCCATCTGCATGTAAAAACTGACCTTTAGCTGTAAGGCGGGGAGAAAACTGGTGGTCAACAGGGATTTCGGTGGTGGCAATTCATCTACTCACAGCTAGTTTCAGTTTGTGATTACTGTTTACCATGTCTTATAAGGAGGGGTTGTCCTATAACCCCTCCTTGTATTCTTCTTTTTCTTCTGCTCATTTATGCTGCATCTCTTTGTCTCTTTTACTCTTGTGGAATCTTGCTAAACACAATCCCTGTCTCTACGACATCTTTTCTTCTAACTCCACCTCGGGGTGCTGATCATGCGCCCTGGCCAACAATATGTTAAAGCGATAAAAATATTTTATAAAATGAGTGAGAAATAGGATACTTATCCGTATACATATAATTTGTGTTACTTTTCAGGTGTACCAGATGGGTGAAATTTGCAGTACCCCTTTAAACCCCTTTAATATGTACTTCTCTCTTTTATTGTAATAATCTCATATTTAACATCTTTCACTTCTTTTTCTTAAGTTAACTTTATTGTCCCCAAGGGGAAATTCTGCTTGGGCACAGTGCAGTGTTGCCTCACAAAAAACATCACAAAAGACATCAAAAAGAACTTGAGAAGCACTGACATATTGTACTTCACAAGAGGAAAATATAAACACAGAAGAAAAAGGACATTGTTGACAACATAGTTCCATGGATTTAAGTGCAAGTGCTAGTGTGGTTGTTGCACATTGCTCCATTGAACTGAAGTTTGTGTAAAGTGCCGAGATCACAATTAAAGTGCTGAAGTGCTCACATATTTATTGCACACAGCACTATTTTACATTGTTCAACAGCTTAATGGAGGCTGGCACAAATGATAATTTTAGGCAATTTGCATTTTGGTAAAGCCATAAACCTAGTGTTCCAGGGAGGTTAAAATTAAAACTAATATTCCATGACATTTCTTAAGGCCAGTGTAGATATTTATCAGAACAAAGCCTTTAATAGCCAATATTCCGTGCCAATATTTATTACTTTTTAAGCTTGAAATATATTCATGCCAAGAAAATGCCAGAAATTAGTATTTTCTCCTGAATTTGATTTGTGGCAGGAAAATGCTAGACTTTAAGACACTTAAATTGCACTGTAACACAGGATGGAATCAGTTAAATTATTTTCAGTCAGTGCAGGAATGACCCATTATGCAAACAAACTACACTGCATCCATCGTACCATATGTAGTCACAAAGTGACCACTAAGATAGACTCATTTGCAATTACTATTCATGCCCAGGTATGATGATTTCAAGCAAAGAGACGGTCATCACCATACCTTACTCCCCCTAAATCTGACCTTAGGCTGCTGGTGGTGCTCCATGGACATGGTGATGACGTTGAGCCCTATGACGATGGTGATGAACAGGTCCAGGTAGTGGCTGGTGCACATCTTGTGGATGAGCAGGCGAGTGGGGGAGTAATCGGAGTAGTAAGGCTTACTCTGAGCTTCTGTTGGAAGTGGGAAGTAGTGGGGGGTGGGGTGCAGGGAGTGGGGTAATGATGAGGAGGAGGGGGTGGGGGGGGGTGGCGTTCAAAAAGTGAGATAGGAGGCAATACACTGGGACACTGTACAGTAGACCTGCTGTGTTGAGGACTGGAGCAACCAAAGCTGCTTTAGAAAAAGTGGTTAGTGAAACACAACGGCAGCCTCCTGTACACTCACATGTGTCAAAGTCACTCAAGATTGTATTAAGAGTGAGAGACATGTAAAGAGAGATGTGAAGAGATTACAAAAGGGGTAGGCCGATCAGATAATGGACAGAGAGAAAGAGCGACTCCAGCCAAGCCCTCCTGTGGACTGCAGTCATGACTGATCAAATCAGATCTCCTCTCCCCTGATCAACAATTGATCCACGGAGGAGAAGGCCGCTGTCAGGATATTTTGGTCTGGAGATTTGATCTCTCCCTCTGTCTCTCTGGTCATCACGTGACGCAGCCTCCCCTTGTTCCTTTCACTTCCCTCCCCTCAGGAAGCGAACACAAAGCGGGAGAAAAGCTTTCCACACCCATCCATCACTTTGTTCCCCGCCTCTTTCCTCCAATCAGGGAGGACGGATGGATGGGCTGGGAGTAAGGGTGAGGAAGAGAGAGGAAGCTCGCTCCATCTATCACGTTGTCACTCCATCAGTGAAGGAGAGGCTCTAGGTCACGTGGGAAAGGGAACGACGCACACGCGCTACACACACTCAAAAGGCAAAGGTCCTTTGGGTGTTGTGAGCTCTCCCTCTCGGCCCAATTAGCCCAGGTGTGCTGCTGCGGTTGCAGCTGTGCCAGTCTGGATCGATTCCCGAGTGTGTGTACGTGTGTGCAATTTGTGGTGTATGACTCGTGGTTTCCCTATCGTATCGGAGTAACTCTCCTTAAAGATAGGGGAATAAGACAGGAGAGCTGAGTAGGCAGAGTCCGTTAAAAGAATAGCCATCCATCCCTGATGTTAAATATACCGATTTGCCTCTTTTGGGATTGAAAATGATCTCCTGAGATGAAGAGGCTCACAAGGAAAATTTTGTGTAATGTACATTACCACAGCGCTAAATCCTGCCACACTCAAAGATCTGCTCAGTTTTTTCTTTTACATAGAAATTCACATATTCATTATCTTTTAATACTTTCAAGTTAGCTGTTCTTTCATTTGTTTTTCAACGACATTCAATGAAAAACCTAAAGATGATGAAAAGGATGCCCTATGGGCTGCTGTATGGCTTTCAATGTGAAATCTCTGTGCAGAAAGTGTTACGTTTCTTGGCAGTAGACACTGAATAAAAGAAGTTGAAATTGATTAGTAAGAACACTTGTTACTATTAAAGGGGCACTTGAAGGTACTACAAACTGCATACTGCTTTTCATAATAGCATGTTAATCGATTAAATGGGTTTATTTTTCAGTATGCTAGGCCAGGCTTAGCTGGATAGACTGGTCTAGATAGTGGAATACTACTTAGAAAGCTAGTGTTTGGGGTGTTTGAAAACTGTGGCCGTTTATCAAGCAAGGTGCGTTGTAAGTATTTGGATAATTGAAAAGTGGGATCCAGGGATTTTGAGGCATGACCCTTGCTAGAATCTAGAAAGTCAGGATATCTTGCTTTGTTAACACATGACTTGTGACTGTACTGATGGAATTAGTGGTGCAGAAATTTACATTGTCCTCAATCTATCAAGGTAAACTTGAAAGAACTGTTGAATTTACATAACAGCAAACCACAAAACTGAGCACAGATCAGACAGCAAAGACAGGTGAATATTAAGAATAAAGGCCTATTTCGAATGTAAGCCTGTTAAAATAATTGCCTGAATGTCCCTGCTCTTAATGGCCCCAGCTACACCACTGCAAGTTGGAGAGTTGTTGAGGTTTGGTCTGCACTCTGCTGAGTGCCTTCAAGTTAATTATTCTATATTTGTGTTCAGGGTCATCTTTGCTGAGAGCTAATTCTGTGCCTGCTGGTAATTATTGATATTGACAACAGGGGAGATGAACCTGAATACTGGGGGTACCGGCTGAACCACAGGGCAGGAGTTTGACTGCTCCTGGACTCCAACGGAGATGTGCGTGCCAGAAAGTGAAAATAATGTGGCTTCTGGTGTGCTTGGCATGGCTTTTCAAATAAATGCACTAAAAGAAGATGACATACTCAGTCACCTGCTTTGCTTTTCAGGACCTTGGGTCCTAGGAATTGTCTCCATTCCTCATCTTGTCAGCTGCTTTTTATAAATGAGCCTGTACTTTTGGGCATTTCACCATATGACCCACCGAGTAGACAGTGATAAAGCAGGTTTAAAGGATCTTGGGTAAGTCTGGCCACATGTCTTTGAAGGTATAGGTATAGCCCTTGTGGAATGCAACAGCTTGGTTCATTCACTGGGAGTTCTGATTTACGAGATCCTCCATCATTTTTGGATGAGCGATTATTGATTATTTTTACTCTGTTCTACTTACTGTTGCAGGTGCGCTGCAAACTAAGGTGGACAGACACAAATAACAACAGCAATCTCTTTGTTTCAGCGCTTCCTCTATACTACCTCATTCATCTAAATATGCTGCAAAAGATGCTGTCCCATTTACATTCCCATGCAGTAAAGGTATAGTATGGGAGAGCCGAAGTGAGTGTGCTAGACTCCCTGAAAGAGTAATTTGAGGATGTAAGTAAGCATTGCTCTTCATATTATAGTTGGGGCAAAGAGGGCCCAACCCAACACAAGATAGGGGGATAGGGGAGAGGAAATGGAAGGAAAGAGGGAAGCAGAACCCTTTTGGCTAAAGCTCAACTACTCTCTAGAGGAGAGGGAATGGAATGAAGTGAGGGAAGAAAAGGTGAAAGTTTAGGAAGCCAAATTACACTGGGTGCCCAAACTCTCCTGCTCTCAATTTCACTGCTCTTTCCTCCTCCACAGAGAAAAGAGGAGAGCTGCTTTTAATGAATAACGGAGTTGATTCTGCTTCCTGCTTTGAGTCATGTTGGCATTAGGGGTGTGCATCTTCACTGGTCTCAAGATTCGAATACAATTATCAGGTCAACGATTTGATTCGATGCATCACGATGCATCACCTCAAGGGTGGGAATTTTTAAGCACCTCATTACGATTATGAGTGCTACGATGCGGTAGTAAAACAAACAGGATAAAGATGTATTTTTCTCACTGTGTGACTACTTGGTACTTTTAAAGCAAAGTATTTGTAACAATCCAAAGTAGTAGGTAGTAATGCAGATATTTAATGTTACTTCATATAAATGTAGCTAACATTGCATAGCATTATTACATTATTACAGCATTATTACTGACCTCTGCTGCTATTTTTATTTGTGAGGCTGCTGTTATTAGTATAGATTCAGATGGGGGTTGAACTACGCACTTTACAATGCTCCAGCCAAACCAAGTTCACTCCACCTTAATATATCTGTTCCTTTTTTTGTCTCGTCTAGTGTAGTTACATGTTTGTGTCTTCTGTCCAGTAAGTTACTTATTGTAATCTTGTATTGAGCACCATGGGCCTTGAGAAACATCATTTTGTTCATTTGTGTACTCGATATGTGGATGAATGACACGTAGCGCTCATATTTTCCTCTCCTCCGCTCGCTTTCGCTGTCATTTACTGCCGCCTGTCACGTAGATGTCCTTTGAAGAATGAGCAGAAGACGCTAGCTAAGTGCTACCGTGCTGCACAGTGTGCGGGCGAAAATCATTAACGATAGTTGCGCATTGATTTCGTGTGAAAGTTTAGTAGCAAACTTAACAACTGCCTGTCTGTGCCGAACCGAGAGGACACGTCTCGGTTGTGTGCACCGCACAAACGGTCCAGAGCTTTCACTTTCCCGCATTTCCGAGTTCCACCTTTTTCGTTCAGTCAACATTACGTTATCAGTTATTTTCCACACCCCTAGTGGGCATCAGGTATACATATGCATAAGGGAGAAAAACTATCAGTGGAATGAAGACCTGATTTAGCTCCCACTTTTTCTCTCCTCATTTCTCTCCCCTCCTTCACTGATGTGGCAGCCTTGTCTCTCCACTCTCACGTCATTTTGAAAGGGAATGAGGATGTACGCTGAGGCACAGAGGGGTCACCACCTCCACACCTCCCTGTACAGTCCACACTGCCTGCACTCTGCATCTCCATCCTCACATTTGACATCAGTCCTGTGTACATTTAACAGACCATCCAAGACAATCATCTCACAGGGACTTAGATCTCAATATGTTTGCTAAATAACTGCATTGCTGAAGGTATTTTTTGACCCACAAAAACAAACTAGGCTGCAAATGCTGGGTCTCGACAAAACAGATCTTTACAATACTTTCTCTTTTGACGCTTTTCCAGTCCACTGGATCTGGCTTTGTCCTGTTGCTGCTCAGTCACGGCTGCTAGAAATGATCTGCTGCTATTCTTGCTGGTGAAACAATGTCCAGACAGTGATCAGACATCTGATGTGTCTCAGCCTGTCCTTTCTGTGCTCTCCTGCTCTCTTGTGTTTAAATACAGCTGGATTTACAATACAGTTGTTCTCATTTCATATTTTTCTGTTTCTGTTGGCGCACAATGGAACGAGTATCGCAGCTCATGAATACAACTACATGTTAATCAGCAGCCATTCGCAAGCTGCTGTGCTGCGGGCCTTATTTATAGCATTATTATAAAATCACCGACATTTAAAATGAGCTATCACCGCAGGTGACAAAAGGTCATCTTCTTAATGCCACACAGCGCCCGACCCTCACTGGGCAAGTCTGGTGTTGTTCTGCAAGACCTCCATTTTGGGATGAGACAAGCAACTTAGTGAGGAAGGTGGCGAAACTTGGAGAAAAATATGCATTTATAAATTGTACCGACATAGGCTAAGCTATATCCACTATTCAAGCGTGGGTCAGTCAAATAACTAAACAACCAGAAAGCATCTGTTTTTAAGCTAAAAATGTGTACTGTACAACACAAAAAAGGTGGCTAAACAACTGTAAACTACATTGTTAATGTGGCTGCTGAGGAACAGATGCTCCAATTCTGCAACCTTTTCTGTGGACACTGAAACAGTGACCGAGCCGTGTCTGAGCCGCAGCGCAACCAGAATGCAAAGAAGCTGGATCCTGTGGACATTAAGTTTTAGGTTCGGTTAGGTTCGCTTTCTAGGTTTACTGAATGACTTCACTGACTGTAAGGAGATCTAAAACCCCTGTTGAGACTCTGCCTGAGGTCCGACACGCAACAAGAAAAAAACAGAGTTAGAAAAAAACAAAAGACGAAAATAACTCCCTGTCCAAAAACAACCCCAAGAGCCTTCCCTCCTTTTGCTTTCCAGTGAACTCACCTCTCCCTTCGTGGACACCTACCCGCAACTCACCCTTGGTGGTGAGGATGTAAGAGGCTGGGAATTCGGCCTGGGAGTTGCTTTTGGACGCGGCCACGCTCAAAAACATAATCAATACATTTCCGAGGCGGTCTTTTTTGGGAAATACAGACACAGTAAGGGTCCTTGGTTGTGGGACAAATGAGTAAGAACAGCACAGCACAGAACTATGGCTGTACTGTGACCCTGTGGGTGAGCCAAGTTGGGTTGGATATGTAGAGAATGGGTCTGGAACACAGTAGACCTGCAGCTGTGCAGAATGTGGTGATCACGTGAGGGTGTCTACGGTAGGTTGTGAAGTAGGATGTTGTGCCAGCTACTCCGAAGAAAAGGATGCCTGATCATGAAGCTCAAAACAACACAAGACACTGCTTTGTCTTTAATTCATTGGTGCAATGGTTTCTGCCTTGCTGGATCCCCTCTGAATGTCTATGTATTTTCATCAGATTTACGGATGATTGGAGTATTGTGGTATGAAGTGTGGATTGATATGAGGATAGAGGAGACGTAGAGACTAAAATAGACTTAAAGTTTGGATGGCTGTCAAAAGAAGAGCAGGGCAAGGGCCGTAAAAGCAGCAACAGTGCACTTTAAAGGTAAAAGATCTGAAAGGAAATGTATCAAATGTCAGGGAGAAACATTTATATTTTCACATTTCTGAGGCAGTAGTTTGGTTGCATGCGGCTGCTGCTTTTATGCCCCTGTCGTTCATGGTGAATGGGCTCAGTAGTAAACCTTGAGACTCAGTGTCTGCCAGGAATAATGTGTCAACCTTCAATGTCACAGACTGGATGTCCAATTTTCAAATCCAGCAAACACTGAGTCTGGAAAAAAACAATCGTCAACGTAAACAGTTACTGTAAAACAATCAAAAAATAAAACAAGGTTTAACTGGAATTCCCGAATGCTCTGCTGCCAGAGAGAAAAGAGACACAGATACTGAGAGAAAACAGACAAAAACGCTAAAAATAAAAGGGAAATGAATTAAACCGGGGAACAACAGAGAGGAGCGGCAGAGCAAATTGAGGAGTCCAGAAGAAAAGAGGCAAAGAAATAAGAAAACATGACATCATTCAAAATGACAGGGCATGATAACACACATACACACACACACACACACACACACACTCACACACACACCTGCACTCTTTAACACATGAACACACATTATGCTGGTTCACATGGTAGACTGACACACCTCTTTCTGAGTCATACTTGAGCAGGATGGACCAATTGAAATGGTGGACTGAATGGTGAAGGCAAGCGATTGGACGGCGTGAGTGGAGGGCGTCGTAACAGGGATAACAGTGATGACAAGGTGCAGACCGATGGGAAGCTTTTTTACAGTATGACACAGCGTTTTACCCTTTCTCCCTCTGTTGAATCCATGTTTATATCCATAGCAACGATATGAACACAGTTCCTGTCTACACACAACAGGAAAGAAGAAGCCCTCAAAAGATAAATGTTTTTAATGGCTTAGCCTTTTTTGGTTTAAGGCTTTTTAACTTTTGAGTTCCCCTGATTTTCAGTTAAGACAGTATAAAACCAATTTAAAGCTATAAACCAACCACAAAGTAGCTAAAATAAACATTGTTGTTTATTTCACCCTGTCAAATATAATCCTTCTAGTCTGGCCCTAAATCTGAGAACAGATTACTGAAAGTAGTTTGTTTAGCCTGAAAAGTCAGAAAGAAGCATTTTGAATGTTTGAGTAAAAACAGAGGACAACACAGTGGATTTCATTTAGACTATGATGACTATAAATTCTCTAAAAGTTCTTGGACCAACAAAGAAATAGACATCCAGCAAAAACAGATTCACCTTTTTTTTTGTGTCTAATATATGTTAAAAATTGCTAGAAATGGACAAAGAAGCTCCTGAAATGAGATAGTGGAAAACAAGGCATGTGAACTATTTAGACAGACATAAAGTGAACTGTAGCTCTGTGCTGAAACCTGCCGGATTGGATTAATAGTTCTCAGTCATGGTACACCATGCTACTTTATCAGTGGCTTGCTGTTTTGGGCCAATTAGGCCAGCTTTTGGCCATGTGAGTGATATAGCTCTAGGGATGGCAATGTTGGTCGGTCAGCCCACCACTTTGGTCCAGACTGAAATATCAACTATTGGATGGATTGCCATGACATTTTGTACAGACATTCATGCTTCTGGTACTTAACGTTGAAGATCCTGATTCCAGTCGCAAACAGCAAATCAAATCAAATTACTATCCTTAAACATAACACATTGTTAGCGTTTATTTCCTAATATCCAACAGCAACTAGCCCAGACTGGAAAAGAAGCTGTCCAACTTCGGTCGTGGCCAAGACAGCATTTACCTGTTATATATACCTAGTCCACTCTAGCATGAGCTTTGTAACTTTACAACTGGCTCTGCCTAACCAATCGTCACTCCTAAACATGACAGCCAATCAGAGGCAGAGTAGGGTAGGTTTTTTTCCCAAGTCTGCTACACTGCGGAGTCTGACAGCTGAACACACTTCTGAACTGCCAAACTAACAGCCTGACGGAAAGCAAGCATGATGTAAGACATAAGTAAGCTAGCTTACAATGTTGTTGCCAATTTTCTAACTTAGCCCACTGTTTTTTTTACCAATAATGTTAGCTAAGCTAATAGTTCATTTATGGAGACCAGTGGCAGCAACCTGGTTGTAAATTAGGCTAACGTCAACAGGATAAAAAATTCTCTTGTTGCAGTAGACAAAATCATGTTATCTATATAACATGTACGCTTAAAACAGACCCCTCTTACACTGTGTGTTACTCTGCCTGCGTTTCCTTCTCACATTTTTACCCCTGACCAGTTTGCATGCCTGGTTTTGGACCCCCGCATAAAGAAATAAAGTCCACTTCTGTCACAGTTGGTCCTGTGACAGTTGGAGGTTGCTTCCTTTGTTTTCTTTTCCTGTGGTGTTCTGTGGGCATGTGTGGGTGTGTCTTTCCCTTGGCAGGGAGCTGGTCGCCCGGCAAGGCTACACACCTGTTGCCAATCCTCATCTACACCTGGTCTTAAGATGTGGGGCTCCCTGAGACTCGTCGCCAGATTATTCCTAGCCGTAACTTGGTTGAGTACTTCAGGCCAGCTTGTTTCCTGAGCATTTAGTCTGCTTCCAGTGTGTCTCTGCCTGAACCCAGATTAATGTTTTTGTTTATCTCCTTTTTCTAGTTGCCGAGTCCGCTGTCATTTGCCCTGCTTGGAGGCTCTCTAGGAGAGCGGATTGCCCTTGCCCAGGACTGCCTGCCCCTGCTCACATCTCACCCACTATCATTTTGTACTAGTCCTTTGTGAATAAACTCTTTACTTTGACGGGCTTTGAGTGTTCTGTATCCGCACCCCGGTCCTCAGTCTTACTAAAACCTAACAACTTCATCTCTTTCATCACTACATTCAGTGCAGCAGGGCAGCAGGGCAGCAATACAGTATGGGACTGTCTGCCATTTTGCTCTGTGCTGTTCTCTTCTTGACATTTCTGTAGATGAAATATTCATACAGAAAGTTTCCGACATGAAACATTCATAGCGAATGTTGTTGGGGGCAGTTTTTTCTCCCTCACATTTCTTACAGCTTTTCAGTCAAACTATTTACTGTATGTTCTTTCAGAACAGTTAAAGCAATTACTAATAGACGTTGCCTTCTGTGGAAATTAATGAGCTTGATTACTTTTGATTTTTTCTTTTCAGGCATATTAACAATCCATCAGTTTCTGCTGTCACCTATTCAGAAAATACTAATCATACTCATGCCTCCAGATTTATGGATGAACTAACATATTTAATGTTTCCAGGAGGCAAACAGATGAAGTTAGCAAATTAATTTAGTATACTGATCATTTTGTGGGCAGGATATAAGGTACATAACATCAGGAAACCTTGACACTCATTGGCAACCCCCCAGCAGTTGCAGTTACAGGGCGTCCAGACGCGCCCAAACGTTATTAAAGATTCATCACATTCAACACTTCACTTAACACTGCTACCTACACCTTGTGGCATCAAACTTTTACACCCCCAAAGCTGCATGTCTGAGACTTTTTGCCAAGGTAAGTCACCGCCTCTCACTCTCTCTCTGTGCCCCTCCTCCCCCTCTCCAGCGCATTCGCCCTCTCCCTAAAGGACTTGTGTTATTAATTACATCGCTACAACAGAGGAATAGAAGAAAGAAAGAGGGGCAATGTGAAACTTCCGTTAGATTCATCTCTGTTAGCTCTGACCCAGATACAGCTAGGGATTGGCACCGTCTGGCTTGTGAGTCTCCTTGTGTGTGTGTGAGCTAATAAATGAAGAACAGCTATTCATGGAATGTCAAGCTACTTTGCGTATAACCACACTTATGCTCTTGAATGTCTGCATGTGTGTTTGTGTTTGGCGCTAGTGTAAAGGATGTATGAGGAGATGATCCTATTATCCCCGTCTTGTTGTTGACTGCTGGCCGTGTACTAACAGAGATTAACACCACAACATAGGAAATGACTTTGTTTTCCAACCTCAAGGTGATAAGGATTTATGAACCTACATGCAGAATAACAGTCACATTGTCCACGTCAGCTGCTGACTCCATTATCTGCACAGCTGTAAGTGCACTTTTTGGAAATGGGAAAAATCGTATTAATGAAATAAGTTTAAAGCGCTGTTCTATTTTTTTTACAGACTGAGATATAAAGACTTACATTACATTGTGATGGCTTAGTTTAAGATTTACATGTAATCTGGTGGACTTAAAAGGTTCAAAGGTTTGCAAAACTTGTATACCTCAACGTAAATCTGACCTGCATTTGGGAGTATTAAAGTTTTGGGTTTTTTTTCTAAAAGTCTATAATCCTAAATGTAGGATTAGGTTTAAAATGAACAGATGTTTTCATGCTGTTATTCAAACTGTAAAGTAGTCAATGCATCATTTGTCTTTTGACTTGTTAAACTTGTGAACAATGTACGTAATTTGTGATTTGCAAGAAAATGTATAATGTAAAGAAGTGTTTCAGAGATAAATATGATTCCTTACTGCAAACTCCTTGTAAACATATTACATAAAATGCTTGTTAGAATTGAAAACAGCTTATTTTTAGAAAGCAGGCAACAGATCAAGCTATCATCACTGAAGTCAGCCAAAATGCACTGTTCTGTGTCTTAACTCTACCATGGCCCCTAACCTGAATGTGGGAATGTAGCCAACTGCAGGGAGTATCAAGAATAATGTACAAGCCTCATGGAAAAGTATTCTATCTTCAAAGAAATATGTGAACATCACTATCAAAAATATGAAAACTAAAGCAGGTCATTTCCTGGCCCGTAAGCAGCATGTGTCATAAACTGTATACATTGCGTGTATCTTTGAGGTCTAATAAATGTGTTTAATGTAGGGGTGTGACGAGATCTCGCAAGACTAAATTATGACGATATTTCCTGTCAGGTAAAAAGCTGTCTCGCGAGACTCACACAATTGACATTTTTCACACACTGTCAAGCCACACATTAATTTTGTCACGCAGTGAAATACAAATGTAATTATAACTTATGAGATAGACTCACAGAGCAAATCAACTCCACCCAGCTGATGCAACATCAGCGTACCTGATAGTAACCAACTCAACCCGCACCGCTCGCGCTGTGAGTCCAGACAGCTGTGAAGAGTGGGAACTAACTGGTAGAGTTTTGCAACATAAACATCTAAAAACTGAAGCGCAGCAGTGTTTGGGACTGTGAGCACTTTATGATCTGCTGAAGTTAACATATGTGGATTTGTGGTGAGCTTTCTGCCTGATCAAAAGTGTTTCAGTTACTTTCGGTTTCACATGCAGTCCCAAACTGTGTTGGTCAAAGGGTCTGAAGGGGATAACGTTACTACCAGCGGATCAAAAACTTAATGCACCGCAGAGTATAGGGCAGGTACACTTCTCATTAAATTATGGCGTAGGTCTTGTAATAGTATGACTTTTATCTGGACATGTCAGAGAACACTGATATGTGAGCAGAAAAGCTGCTGAAACAAAGGATCTATTAAAGTCCAGGAGTTTATAACTAAATTAAATAAGTTATCATTGAGGTGAAAAGGTGCCACATGCACATTTAAAGAGGTTACTTCCCCAAACAAAGACACAAAGAGGAGGGAAAACTAATTCATGAGTCAGCAGGGATGATATTACATGAGAAAAGTTGATCTACAGGAGAAACAGATCTTTGCACAGAATGATCACAGAGCTGCATTAACTTTTATTCTGTTATAGTTAGGCTATAGAGTTTGAATTTACATAAATAAAACATTTTCACCATAAACTGGGGGAGAAAAAATCATCAGAATGCAGGAATTAAAGTGCTCAATGCTCAAAATTTTCATTTAATTCAGCATTAAGATTTCTTAAAAATAGTGCTTGAATCTTTTCTCAAATCTCAAATCCCTTCTCTTGGGTTAAGTGTGGCGTCACACCCCTAGTTGAATGCTTTTGCTTCCCAACGCAACTTTTGCAAAGTCATTAAAAATTATTTTTAATTGTTTACACTGACGCATTTGTTTGTGCATTGCTACGATTCTTGCCATGTTATTACCACCACCTGTTTAGCAGCAGAACAGCGTGAAACAGGTGGCAGTAATGTGCATCACATCGCCCACGTGCTTAAGCCATTGCAATATACAAAATAAATAGGGAGCCATTCTATCTCCAAACATTGCTCTATAGTGCTACTAGTGGTCGAAAACTCCAAATGGTGCCTTTAAGCTGTTTGACACGTTGCTTTTGGTCCAGATGCTGTGCAGTTTCAGCGCTTTCAGAAGGTAAGTGGTGGTAGCATGGAAGGTCTCACTTCCTTTCTCACTGCACACTACTCATAACGTATGAGGTGAGTTTTAGACCACAAGTAGCCCTATCGAGCAATGTTTGACTGGGTTCCTCTTTTGTTATTTGGTGCACAGGGACGCACTTGCACATGTACAAATTCCTGCTGATGGTTTCAAGCTATCGCACTGATTGACAGTTGGTGGTGGTAGCAGGCCACAAAGGCGAGAGATAAAGAAATGGCTGGTAGGCTAACATGGATGTAAACACTGTAGGTTTCAAATTATTGCAAATATTTATTTGGTCTCAATGTGTTTCGGTGAGAAATAGTGAATGTAGATCAAACTTTGTTTGTTTATATTAAGACCTCCACAGGGCACCTTTAAAGCTGTGTTTTGATTGCAGTCACTGGTTTGTGCAGTTATCTTGTTAACATACAGATGCCATGAGTGGAAAAACAGACGAGTGAAAGCTGTAAGGACCACTGCAGGTCCAGAATGTACTGCACTTGGAGATAAAATAGATGTGGTTGCGGTATTTTTCCTGGCACCACTTGCAATCAGTATTTCAATATGTGAGTTTCCAAACAGACCACCAATAACGGAGGAGAGAGGTTATTACATCTGCGTCCAGAAATAATAATATTATTAAATTCAAGGGTAACGGTCTTGAAAAACATAACAGCTTATATCAAACAGAGTTGACACATAGATCCTACCGTTAAAAGGACGTGAATTACTGTGACGTTTCGAGCACACAGCTCTTCCTTAAAATCCTTTTATCGGAAGATATTTGGTGAACGGATCTATTTGTTTCAACTGCTATATATTTTGGGATCCAGTGCCCATCATATTGGGTCTTTTTCATTGTTTTGTTTCAGCTTTTATCGAAGAGACAAACTGCAAAAAAGGAACAGGAACTAAGGCATACAGTATTACACACATTACAGTACAGTAACAGTACATACAGTAACTATGGGTATGACTACAGAAACCCAACTTGTGTGTGTTCACAGTGTTTAAGACATATACATTATTTTGTCCATGCACATGTAATCCGTTGAAAAGATGACTGTTTTGGGTGACATGTGATGAAAGAGTGTTATGGTACAGTCAACTTGTGTGGGGGCTGACCCAGACAGAGCTGCTTGGGCTACAGTGTTGATTTATACCGCCTGTTAGGGAAGTCGAGGGCCATCTGTTAACATGGCACAGCCACAATTCTCTGAGAGCATACCACACAGGCATGCAAGTAGACAATTACAAATTCAAAGTGATATCCTAAGCATGACTTAGCTTTCCTTGTTCTTTACTTTACATAACTTAGCTTTCGTCCTCTCCTTCTTTACCAGCTCTCTTTGCCCCGGTGTTAAGCAGACCAACAAAATTCACTCATAGATGCTTCTGTTTTTATGTTAACTTATCATTATAATATATCCCACAGTTCAGCAATGCAGTGTAAGTGTAAACCTAAACAGCTTTTACCTAGCGTTAAAGGCTGACACCAACACAGATCCAGTTTAGATGAGTTGGTTTAAATGATGTAGATGTAAAAACACTCAAATTAATTCTAAAGGCTTCTACTATGGTTTCATTTCAATTACATTATTGATTTATGTAAATGCTAGTACATAGACAATGCCAGTGTGTCACTGTTCTACTACTTACTTACTGCACTGCAGCTTGTGTAGTGAAGACCATACAAGGTTGCATATTTTACAAAGTTACATGAACCCTGTCTAGAAATTATGTTACATATCCAACTAGTCTGTAACAGCAAATACATTTGTTATGAACGTAATTCTGCCTGGATTATGTTGTTAGATGTTGCCAGGACATTAAGCTTGTGGAGGCTAAAGTTAACAGCTTTTCTTTGCTGTTCAGCTGTAATGCAACAGACAGCTGTCAAACACCAGAGCCTTGATAGGAAGACACTGACAGGCTGTGGACGTTTGATTTATTTTGATCATATTCGATTTAGATTTATCATTCTTTTTTTGTTTTAATGATTGAGTAGTCGTACTTGTTGGTTCAGTTTCCCAGGCTCTTAGCTTTTATTTTTCACACTTCATCAAAACATTATTTAACACATACAACGAGATGCAGTGAAGTGTACATAATACTGAACGTGGAATTTAATTTTTTCTACCTATTGCAATAGAAAACATGCTCTTTCTACATTATAAAGTTATATTGAGGCAACATAAGGCACTTGTGTAAGGTTAGAGGAAGATTGTGGTCTGGTTTAGTTTTGAAAAAGACAACAACATTTAGTTTAGCCAAAACCACGCTTTCCCTAAACTAAATCAAATAGATTGTTTTGCTTATAAACTAACCACACAAGGAACTCCGGCCTCTGGTGTCTAAAGTCTTCCGTTTTGTACCCGGACCACCTGCCTACAACTTCCATGTGGCACTTTGGTCCTTGAAAAAAAACAAGCCAACCGAGTCAAATCCTGGTAGCAATTACACTTACCACAAAATGTAACTGGTAAAACAAATAAGTAGTATATAAACATAATTCCTAGTAAACAGGGTTAGTTTGGTAGCTGTTTGCCAGTAAGGATCAAATATCGCCTAAGTAATGTTATTTGATCATAGAGCTCCCCAAAGGCTTTGAGGTAAGGCATGTTGTGCTGGACAACAGAGAATGAATTGGTAACATGTATTTACATAATCTTAATTTAGCTAGTAGGGTAAACAAAAAGCCAAATATTTGTAGGTTCTAGCTTGTCCAATGTAAGGATGTGATGGCTGTACAAATAAAGGTTGCAATGGTTATATAGAGTTTTTGGGTGATAGATGTCTGAGAAACTGCTACTACCTATACCACTGCTGCTGCACACAGCAGCCCATTGACTAGTGTGGGTTAGCCTGAGAGCATCATTACCCTGATACAAGCTGCTGTCTGTCAAAATATCCAGCATGCCAGCTCTCTGATAGCTCACTGAGCGTGGAACAGGGAGGAAATAATATGTAACTATATTTACAATTTGGAGCATACATCATGTGCAGTGTACTGTAGCTTCTCCTGATGTGTCTGTCACAAGCAGCTGACTCTGACTGCAGAACGCATGACTCAACACAACAAGTCAACTCAAACAGGGAGACACTTCACATTGACCCCGAGGGGAACTAGTGCCGTCCTGGATGTGTGTGTTTGTGACTGTGTGTGTAGTTCATTTTGTGTCAAGAGTGCATGTATGTCTACCTTGTTGTGTGGTTGAGATTTTTCTTTATGTGTCTACATGATTGCCCCCATTTCCTTCAACTTCTTACACGTCTATTTTCTTCAGTCCCAGCTTACAAATGTGGGTGTGATTCAGAGCTGTTTTTGGCGAAAGTCACAAGTCTTCATAAGCAAATTCTAAATCAGCATGTCATTTAAAATGACACTGCATGGGAATGTTTTTCCATTCAAAAGTTAATCGGGATTTTACTGGGACGGGCTATACTAGAAAAGAAGTGGTTCGAACGACATGTTATGCGACCACGTAGGAAATCAAGTGTTATATATAGCTGATCCAAATGGGCAAAGTGTAAAAAGAGAGCTAGAGAGAGAAGCTCGAACCCAGTTTTCTTTCTCATTTCAGCACCTCTTTCTCTGCGTGTAGTGGATGTGAATGTTGTTTCTGTTGGTTTCAGAAAGAAAATCAGCCATGCTTGTCAGTCTGTCATTTTACGTATTAAGTAGGATTGCTATGAAAAAATGAAAAAGAATAAAATAAAAATGATGCAGAAAAACTAGCCCATGCATTTGTTACTTCTAGGCTGGATTACTGCAATTCCTTATTATCAGGCTGCTCGAAAAAGTCCATTAAGACTCTTCAGCTGATCCAGAATGCTGCTGCACATGTTCTGAGAGGAACCAGGAAAAGAGATCATATTTCTCCTGTTTTAGCTTCTCTGCATTGGCTGAATGTAAAATCTAGAAAAGAATTTAAAATCATTCTTCTTACCTACAAAGCTCTTAATGGTCAGGCACCATCTTATCTTAAAGAGCTCATAGTACCTTACTACCCCACCAGAGCACTACGCTCCCAGAATGCAGGGTTACTTGTGGTTCCTAGAGTCTCCAAAAGTAGACTAGGAGCCAGAGCGTTCAGCTATCAAGCTCCTCTCCTGTGGAACCAGGTTCCAGTTTGGGTTCAGGAGGCAGACACCATCTCCACATTTAAGAGTAGGCTTAAGACTTTCCTCTTTGATAAAGCTTATAGTTAGGGCTGGCTCAGGTGAGTCCTGAACCATCCCTTAGTTATGCTGCTATAGGCCTAGACTGCCGGGGGATTTCCCATGATGCACTGAGCTCCTCTCTCCTCCTCTTTCTCTCCCTCTGTATGCAACCTCATCCCATTATTGCATGTTACTAACACAACTTCTCCCCTTTCTGATAGTCTTGTGCTTTCTCGTCCCTCTCCTCTCTCCTCCTATCACTTCCTGCAGGTTTTCTGGCTCTGGAGCTGTGGAGTCTGGATCTGTGGTTGCGGGTCACCTGCTGCCTCCGTGTTCCTGCTTGACACCCTCTGCTACAACAACTATTGTTACTAGTCCTATTGTAATTATTGTAATTATAATCATTAACATTACGATTTTATCATGAACATTACTGTATTTATCTGTACCATTTTTCATTTAGTCTATAGCAACATCACCTTTACTGTCTGTACCTCTGTGTGTATATTGTGTAGGCTGCCTCCCTTCCCTCTCTCTCTCCTTTCATCCCCCTCCCTCTTTCACTCTGTTCCTCTCTCGCTCTCTCTCTCCCCCCAACCGGTCGAGGCAGATGGCCGCCCACCCTGAGCCATGGTTCTGCTCGAGGTATCTGCCTCTTAAAAGGAAGTTTTTCCTTGCCTCTGTCGCCTAGTGCTTGCTCTTGGTGGGAACTGTTGGGTTTCTGTAAATAACGTCACAGAGTACGGTCTAGACCTGCTCTTTTATGAAAAGCGCTCAGAGATAACTGTTGTTGTGATTTGGCACTATATAAATAAAATTGAATTGAATGAAATTTTGCGCAGACATTCATGATCTGGGAGGATAAAGCCTACTGACTTTGATCCCCTGACTTTTATTCTAGCGCCACCACTAGGTTGACATTTTTGTTTTTTAGTGAAATGTCTCAACAACTGTTTGATGGAGTATCACAAAATTTGGTACAGATATCTATATATATGTATCTATGTAGGCTCCCATTTGGAGTTCTGAGTGTAATGTCTTGGCAACTTTTGGATGGATTGCCATAAAATTTGGTGGACATTCATTTTCCCTTCAAGACAAGCTATGCTTTGGTGAGCCCTTGACATTTCCACGAGGGCCATCGTAAGGTTTTAATTTGTCCACAACTTTTGTTGATGACCAAATACCTGCAAAACTAATCATCAGCCTCAGCTGTACTTGTTTACTTACCAAATGTAAGCATGCTCAACATTATAAACATTATACCTGCAGCATGTTAGCATTGTTATTATGTTAGCATGCTGACCACAGCAGATAACCCAAAGTATTGACTTGTAGAAGAAAACGTGTGACTGCTCAAGCCAATTCTCAGAGTAGTTAAGCCCAAGTCAATGCTCTTGTCATCTCTGTGTGACTTACATGTGACTCGACTCCAAGTCTCAAGTCCACGGCTCTTATGTGATTACATGCGTTTCTAATCTATGCGTGTCTATAGTTACATTGTTGCATAGTTACAATTTGATCCATCTTTTCACTGTGTGTATGTACTTCTGTCTGTGTAACCACTTTCCCCCTCCATCCCAATGTATCTCTTCTCCTCCCTCCATTGTCAGTCAAAATCATAATGCGCCTCCCCCATCATCTCCTCTCCTCTTTGTTCCTCTCCTCCATCTAGCCTCCAGAAAAGGCAGCGCCAGTGCAGTGCAAGCTACAGATAAGAGTCCACACACAAACACACTGCAAGCCCCCCCTACACACAAGCACCTTGTTTTGAGTGTTGACCACCCTAACACAAATACACAAGCGACACACTGTGTGGACGCTGTATTTTATGGTCTTGGCACTTCTGTAATTACCTTTGGGTAAAAATATCAAAATACAGCAAGCACTTATGAAATGCCACATAGGATCAACAAAGGGGTGCAGGGGTCCTGCTCGCCTCTCAGACAGTCATCCAGACTGAATGGAGAGGAGATTTGGGGATGAGAGCTGCTCCTGCATATTTTACAACCTGTTCTGCAACCATCTGCTCCCTAACACACTCACATGTGCACACACACACACGTGCATGCACACACAAATGCAGTCTTGCACAGCCAAGTATACCTTCCAGAAATGTGCCCCTATTTAACAGACATTGCACCTGGTAATATATGTACAAACAAAGACACAGACACAAGCAGCCACACCCACACCACTTTCATTATGCGAGTTAGGGAAGGGGTCGTCATCGTCTAACACACCTCACAGCAGCTCCCGCCTGTCGTATAAATACCATTACCAGATTGCCATGGAAACAGTTTGCCACAGCAAACCAGTCAGGGTGGTCAGACAGCCCTGAGGCGACCTTTATATCCAACGAGAGCCAACCCCTGTTAACAAACCTGCAGTGGTCTCGTTTAATAGCAACTTGTACTTCGGTGACCTTTGTACAAAGTGTGCTGTAGTAAATCAGCCATTAGGTCGAGACAAATGTATGCAGTTTGGCAAGAGCTTTAGTTCTATTTTAGACCATGATTTAATAACAGTATCCAACTGAAGGACATCTGATTAACTAGAAATAGATCATTTTCCACCAAAGAACTATTTGCCATCCGTGTAAGTGAAACAAGCTATTTGGAACCCAGATGTGGAGATTGCCGCTAGAAAACTAGTTAGAGTTTGTTGCAGT
>NW_024041262.1:6477455-6496597 GCF_014851395.1 Micropterus salmoides
ACTGACAATGCAGCGGCAGCCTAGAAACCCCTCCCCACTTTGTTGTATCCATTAATTGTACCTGCCACACTCCCAGGCTGCAGTTCAGGCGAGCTGATCTAAATGGCTTTGTGATGTTTTAAAAAAGCGGTTTAGTGATGAGGTCAGGCCTGGCCAACAGGTTTGTTTATTGATAAATCCCCCAGTGTGGTCAACCCCTGTCGGCTCAGCCTTTGAGCTCGCTTGACGATGATGTAATTACCCCAAGGCTTCTATTGGGTGATGTGTTTGCTAACTTGTGTGTACATTCATTGACCATCTGGGCTGACGGCGGCCAATTAATTGTTAGCGCATAATTACCATTCTCTGGGACGTTTAAGATTATGTTTGTGTGACACCTGAATTCCTCGGCTTACAGTTTACATTGGCGTGTCGCCCATTTACCGACGGCTACAAGAACAAGTCTGGCGGCTGAAGAGGAAAGACAGCTGTAGGTTGAAAAAGAAAAGAAGAAGAAATGTGCAAGGTGGAGCTAGAAACAAAGTTTAGACCCCCCCAAAAAAACGCAAGAACATAGCAGCTGTCTCATTTTTTATTCCCTCTGTATCCCTGCAACTCACCAGTCTCCCTCTCCTCCCGCTACTCCCTATTTCCATCTCCCAGCGTCTCTTAATTACACCCAGTGTTTGCACTGTGGGAATACACATGCCACTAACTTCCCTGACTTGTTGTACTCTTCACTAAGCGTGATGGATATGCTGGTGGGTGGAGGAAAGAGAGATGGGTGGTGCATGTGTGCAGGTGTTGTGCATCACGGCTCCTTTGTACTGTGCGCACAAAACAAGGACACGCTGTGAACTGCCATGAAATTATGTGGAGAGGTAGATTAGAAGAAGCCAGTGCTAACTTTTCTCCCTCTGGCTCCCTCCATCCACCTCATCCTCTTCCTTTTTTCTCCTTCGTGTCATATGCAAAGAGACTTTAGAGGAGAGGAGCCCATCGCAGTGTGCGTCCTTCACATACCACATCATCACAGTGTATTGACACATAATAAGAGGCTCGTCTCTCCTTCGTTCCCATCCTTAATAAGCCTTTTCACTTCAGCACATTTGTCAGAGTGGAGCTCAAAAGGAGAACACGATGTAAAGAGCTTGAGAGGTTGGCTTGAGGTTTTCATATGCAAAGCAGCACTGTGTGGCAACATCTCTTTTTTTTCTTGCAGGTAATGTGTGATCTGAGGGACTGAGCTGGAGAGCGACAAACTCACTGACATCCCCAGCAAGCTGCATTTTTGTCTTTCTTTCTCTCTCGCCACTTATATGGCGTTTATACACTTCTCAGGCTCATTTTTCTCCTTCCTCTGCCTTATTTTTTAATTTCTAAATTGTTTAGAGATACACACACCAATGAAAGGAAAAGGAAGGACGACAATGCCGTATTCAAATGAACAAATAAATCAAAATACCTTTGAAACATCATCATAATAAGATAAAGGTTGGATAACACCAACAAAAGTGGGCTCAGTGAGCATTTTCAGCTGATCCTTGTCTTCTCCAGACAAGAATACTTCAGCTGGACCTAGATCCCTGCCTTTTCTGAGGAATTCAATGCAAATATGTTCTCACACCAGCACAACTGCATCAATCCTAAAAAAAGGAGACACATGCAGATGCAGCTCTTGACCAATAGTACCCTCTCTAGCTCAGTGGCGGTACTGCATCCCAAGTCCCAACATGGTTTATAATAGAATTTCAAGAGAGGCAGAGTGATGAGCTCGTTATTCTCTGATCAGGGCGATTGATCAGTGGCATTGGTCGACCCTGGCCTTTTACTCGTGGCTTCTATGCTATTGACTCTTCCTTCACTCAACTGTCTGCTCAGGGGTAAACATACGATGCAGACAAGGACAGATAGACAGGCATGATTATCACATGCACAGACACCTCTGCCGTGTAGTGCTGCATATATAGTTTGGCTATTTCGATTACTTTCAGGTATTTTGTATTTTGGTATTTGCCAGGGCAGAAAAAATTCAAATGTAATTTGTAACAAGATCCATTGATTCATAAAACGTAAAAAAACAAGACCAGGTCAAAATGTAGTAAATTGCTAGACTGTGTTGGAAGCCTGTAGGGTTACAAACTGATTAAGCCTTTTCGCTCAATTTAACACAACCCTTTGCTGTATCTTTGCCCATCTTTGTGTGTGTGTGTGTGTGTGTGTGTGTGAGTGTGAGTGTGTGTGAGTGGAGGGAGGGCTATTGCATCTGTGTGTTTATGCGTGCACATCTGTGTTTTCTGTGTGAAAGCCTGTGCAGATGAGTGTGCGCGTGTGCATTGGTAGGTTTTATGTAGTATGTGTGTGTGTGTGTGTTTGTGTTTTACCCCGTCGGAGAAGCTCAGCTGCAGTGCAGTGCCGGGTGCCATGCTGGTACTAATTAAACATTCTCATCAGTCCATTGGCTTAATTAGATGTGTCTGTTTCCTTGACTGCAGAAATGAAAGAAAGCTAAAAGAGGTGTGAAAGAGATAAAGATGGTTTTAAAGAAGAGCAGGAGTGAATGGAAGAGAAGATAATTTGTCTGTGAGCCAACAAGTGTGTTGGTTTGAAAAGTTCTGTGTGCTAATGAGATGTGTGTGTGTGTGTAGGCAGGGTGAGGGCTTTTGGGGTTTGTCAGAGTTGCGGGTTGGAACGCTGCAGGCATCCCTGCTCCATCTGGTATTAGCTGTTCTGTTATTGACCAAAGAGTGCCCTGCACAAACATACACACATACAGGCGGTGCGCTAATATCATATTATGTGCTGTGTTCCAGTGTGATCAGCAGAGCCCCGGGGCTGAAGCTGGTGGTGGAGACTCTGATGTCATCGCTGAAGCCCATTGGCAACATCGTGGTCATATGCTGCGCCTTCTTCATCATCTTTGGCATCCTGGGAGTGCAGGTGAGAGGGGAGGAAAGGGAGAGTGCAGACAGAAATAATGAGAAAACAAAAAGACAGTCAGCAGTCTAGACGGCTGTGACACAGGAACATTATCCTCATCCCACCACACTACAACAGTTGACATGTGACAGATATTCCCACAATTCTTCACTTTCTCCTGTCCCATCGTGGTAGTACATACATCACGAACACGTAGCAGAAAAATTGCTTTTCCATGCACTCTCCCCCATTATAACTCATACTCTACGACACTTATGAATACTTATCTGGTCGCAATGCAGATTTCATGGCCAACAGCCCAAGGACCAATCTAAACCAACGAGCTCTTTGCCCTTGCCGCAGTTCAGGCTTCCGCCTAATAATCATGTTTATGTCCATAAACCATCTGTCCAAGTAAAGTAGTGTTGTAAAGTGTTAATGGCTGTGACAGTGGTATCAGGGGGTAGTGATTTGAAGTGTCCATTCATTAAAAGACATCCATAGGATTCACTGCATCATCCGTAACCTCTGTCGTTGAAAATATTTGTACTTTTAAGCCGCGTTTCCACCAAAAGTACCAGGGACTTTTAAGTCCCCGGATCTCTTGTCAAGAAACTAAAAGGTTCCTTCAGCCCTTTGTTGTGTGCACAGGCACCATTATTTGTAACCACTGTCCATGAGCAAAATTTATAAATGAAGATCAGATTTGTTTGGAATATAATGAGAAACTTTAGGTATAGTCTATGCTTGACCATTAAAAACAGCTTTTTTGTGTGGGAGTATAGAGAGACACACGATAAAGTTCGTTACACATTTAATAACAAACTGGATAAAACCATCATGTTCATAAAAGAACTCCAGCACAGAGAAATTAACACAAAAATAAAATCGTGAAAGTTTGGAAGGTTATTAAAACATTTCCAGCCAACAAGAGCTGCAGATCAGCTGGCAGCACTCGTCTGTGTCCGCCTGAGTGTTGGAGGCACGTGATATTTAACAAGCTTTATTACCTGCTGTAATCACGCCCCCCAATTTCATAAACCAAACTTACCACAAATAGCAAAACTCAATTTTATGGATCAGTTTTCACTTGGGGTTTACTGTAAAATAAAGGGTGGGTCTGTGTGTTTCTCCCCAGCTCTTCAAGGGAAAGTTCTTTGTTTGTCAAGGAGAAGATGTTAGGAACATCACCAACAAGTCGGACTGTTTGCAGGCCAACCACAAATGGGTCAGACACAAGTACAACTTTGACAACCTGGGACAGGTGAGGCCTCATAAATGCCAAGATTTTTTATCAATAAATACATAAATAAATGTTTTGTTGAACTCCTTCATCCCTTCTTCCCTTTCACTGCCTCAGGCATTGATGTCTCTGTTTGTCCTGGCGTCAAAAGACGGCTGGGTGGATATTATGTATGACGGACTAGACGCTGTAGGAGTCGACAAACAGGTAAATATATTAAAGCTCACTTACACACGTATCTGGACACACAAACACCCGTGTACACACGAGTAAAATACATCATTTGACTACAGCTGAAGGAAAATCATTTGGGACCATCCACTCAAAAAATGTATTATGTCCTGCGTGTGTTTCAGCCCATTATGAACTACAACCCATGGATGCTGCTGTACTTCATCTCCTTCCTGCTGATTGTGGCCTTCTTCGTGCTCAACATGTTTGTGGGCGTGGTGGTGGAGAACTTCCACAAGTGCCGGCGCCACCAGGAGGCCGAGGAGGCCAAGCGCAGGGAGGAGAAGAGACTGAAACGCATGGAGAAAAAGAGACGGAGTAAGGAGAAGGAGCTGGCTGGTCGGTAGTCTTTCCACATCTTTCTGAGTCCTGCTTGATTTGAGCCTGAGCCTTTTTTTTTTTTTTTGCTTTTTGATTTGGTTTGGCCGAATCCGGAAGAACGCAATTAGTGAGCTAGTACCAACTACAGTTGCTGCTCTGCGGTAGAACCCTCCCTTTACCCTCGACCATCCTCTTTTCCCTCCGGCTAGTTTTTGTTGAAGTTCGGTGGTCACCTATCTTGGCTCTGCATACTCTGCTACAGACTGTGAAGGCTCTTCTTCAACTCCAGAATCAAATTCATGCCGGATGTTAAGAAAAGCTTCCATAATCAGCAGGTTTGCAGAGCTAGGACAGCTGACCGTCGGTGTTAGCCCCCCTACCTTTCCTTCCTCCCTTACCTTGCCTGGTCGTCCGTAAACGCCGTGCTTGGGATGGCCCCTTGGAGCATGCCCAGTGAGTGCTGACAGATGGGGCTTGCATGGTGGTGGATATACAGAGCTAGAGGGAGGGGGAGTTGTCGACCCCCCTCCCTTCCCCTCTTCTGCATGTGGTTTAGTACAGCCGCAGGGGCAGGGATAAACTAAAATCTGGAAGAAAACGAAGAGTTTCCCCATAGTTTTTACTGTAGATCACTTTGGGTGAGATTTGTAGGAGTTAGCATTAATTCCCTGCTTGTTCACCCTCCCCTCCGGCTGTATAGGAGTTGGTGACAAACTGCTTGGTTTGTATTTTTATTCTTTCCACTGCCTCCTAGGCTCAAAAACACAAGAGCTAGCATCTGCTAGCACTAGACTATTTGTGAATTAGTGCCTATACTTAAAGTTACCGACTTAATCCAACGGCACTTTCTTTTAAAATTCCTACAAGGAGCAGTGGACACTATTGGTTCCTTAAAGCTGAAAAAATCCCTTTGTTTTCTGTCTCTATGACATGATAATTGTATTTGACGATAGGAATGTTTCCATCCAACTCTTGAGAAATACAGATGGAAATTGATCTTCCTTTTTCAGGAGGCGTCTTCTAAGGGTACCCGACCAATCGAGAAAAACTCTCCCAGACCCTTGCACAATCAGCATAACACATGTACACTTTATATCTCGAGGCCCTTCCCTTTTTCTTGAAAGCACACAAAATCTTTCATATTTCTACGTCCGTTTCCCTGTTTTTGCTTTTTCCTTTTCAAATTTTTGTTTTGAAAAGTTTGTTGCATTTTTGTCTGGCTTGGTGTTTTTGGCCAGGAAAGGTGTTTGGGGGGGGGGGGGGGGCGTTGGTTTATTAGCAAAATAGCAACACAAAAATGCAAAGTAGCTTATAGAAAGAGAGATCTTACTGGCGAAACTCAATAGAGTACAGTTTGTAAAGTGGTTGTATGTCTGCTTTGGTTTAAGAACTTTGGTTTAACAGTCAACGGCTTCCTGATTGTTACAAAGCAAAAAAGTGTCAATCGAAAGAACTGGACTCAGAATCACTGGAAAGACAAAACATAGGAACATAAACCAGCTTAATCTTTCATCGCTTCCTTCTGGCCTTACTCCATCTCTCTTTCCCTCTTTCTCTCTTTAACTCTCTCCTGTTTCTTACTCTGAGTCATCCTTCCTTCCTTGCATTCTTCTGCTTCTCCCTGACTAACACGGTCTCATTCCTCTAGATTTATTGGTTCCGGGGGTGAGTTGGGCCCTCTCTGAAGGCACATTGAAAGGTACAGAGTTTCCAGCATGTTCTGTGTGTCCCTTTAAACCCCTCACCACCACCGACCACGACCACCCACCATGGTGGCTAGGGTCCTAAGTTCAGTGATCATGGGAGGTAGGGCCCCATTCTGCGTCCCCGCCCCCCTGCCTCTCTCCCATCAGCCCTCAGTCCGCTGGACATGCTGTTACCTGTTTTCTCTGTCGTGGCTTTGTCTTTCACAGCTCTTCCACGCCGTCCGCGATCCATCCACCGTCCACAGCACTGCACCGCTGCACCACCACCACAAAAGAAGAAGGCTCTTGTCTAGTTAGGTTGGCAGGAAAACTGGGATGGAGACATGGTGAGATAGGGAAAGGGTACTTTTGTCTCATTATAGTGGTTTCAGTAGACATTTAAAGAGTAATTCCAGTTTATTACATCTCAGGCCGTATTGTCATTGTGGTGACCCTTTTCCGCTGGTTGTGATAAAATTGTGCTCTCCAAAGTAATTCCTGAAGGAACACAGTGACATAACACAAAGTGTGACAGGGCAAGAGATATTAGAAGTAAAGGATTGGTTACAGGTTGTAATAATTATTTGAATATACTTCAGTACAGACCTCTAGAGGATAAGTCAGGGGATCACCAAAGTCACTGGAATTCATCCACTTGGAATCATGAATATCTGTACAAAATGTATTGGCAATCCATTCAGTAGTTGTTGAGATAATTCAGATTCCCAGTTGAAACTTCTGACTTCCGACCTCCAGGTGCATAGTGGTGCATGACGCCGAAAGTGAACGAAAACCATGGCTGACCGTGACAAAGTGGACACACAGTAGCACCCTCAGCAGTGTTTTAGGTGTTACTTGGATGGCAGTTTAACTGCAACAACTGACATAAATAGCCTCTACGTAACTAGTTAACCGTGTACCCCTCTAGCAACATCAGTTGGTGTTGCAGGTTACACTTCCTAATGTTGTGGCATTTTTAACAATAACTTTTATGCAGAGAAGATGACTTTATGAGATTCTTTACTGTAGCCAGCTACCTAATAGGCCTAACTTATTTCTGCATCAATGTACATGCAGAACAGGTTTTACTATATGATTGTATATGTATTATTTTAATTTAAATACATGCAAATATACTTTTTGTTGCTTTTAGTTTATGGTTTACCATTTACAATGTGTGCATCCATGGGAGCTGCCATTGTTTTGTGACGTCATTCAGCTTCTACTCGTGAAGTTGGGGTACATATTTTTTCTCCGAGTTCACTTGTAGGAAATCCGACTTCAAGTGGCGTTCCAGGATAGTTTTTCTAGTTGGAGATCGGAAATTTCCGAGTTCCAAGTTGCCTGGAACACAGCACAAGAGTCCACAGCCACACTGGCAGCTCTGTGGGACTCTACTTAGGCATAATAATACTTTGAGGTTACCACCTTAGCATGCTAATATTTGCTGATTAGTTCTAAACAGAAAATCCACCCGAGGCTGATGGGAATGCCATTAGTTTTGACATTATTTGGTCAAAAACCAAAGTTTTGGACAAGTTGACATTTTGACTTGATGGAGATAGATGAAAGGAAGTGTTAAGGAATCACTAAAGTTTGGCTGTAGGGCCAATAACTATGGTAAGTTTTGTAGGTCAAAGTTGATACGGGAAGGGTCTGTAAACTGTGATGGATGTTTACAACGGACACCTTAGGTAATTATTTTATTTTTTATTTGGACTTGCTGAGTACAAGGTTATTATTACCAACATGAATAATGGCCAAAGCTGTAATAATAAGTTGTGATATCTCAGACTTAAAAAAGAATTGTCCTTTACCATGACTAACTTGATGTATTTCTCTCTCATTGTGTTGTGTTGAGCTTGATCGGGTTGTATAAGGGAGGCCATCTTGGATGAACAGATTCTCTCTCTGTTGCTAACATTCTCTAATAACATCCTCTATTAAAGGTTACTGGCCTCCATAAAAGGACATTGGACCACAAAACTCAGTCTAGAACATTGTGTTACTTTCCCATTGAGTCTGTGCTTGACTTTAAAGTGTTAATGACAGTAAATTAAACTGCAACAAACTCTAACTAGTTTTTCTAGCGGCAATCTCCACATCTGGGTTCCAAATAGCTTGTTTCACTTACACGGATGGCTTAAATAGTTTCTTTGGTGGAAAATGATCTATTTCTAGTTAATCAGATGTCCTTCAGTTGGATACTGTTATTAAATCATGGTCTAAAATAGAACTAAAGCTCTTGCCAAACTGCATACATTTGTCTCGACCTAATGGCTGATTTACTACAGCACACTTTGTACAAAGGTCACCGAAGTACAAGTTGCTATTAAACGAGACCACTGCAGGTTTGTTAACAGGGGTTGGCTCTCGTTGGATATAAAGGTCGCCTCAGGGCTGTCTGACCACCCTGACTGGTTTGCTGTGGCAAACTGTTTCCATGGCAATCTGGTAATGGTATTTATACGACAGGCGGGAGCTGCTGTGAGGTGTGTTAGACGATGACGACCCCTTCCCTAACTCGCATAATGAAAGTGGTGTGGGTGTGTGTGTGTGGGTGTGTGCTGTGTCTTTGTTTGTACATATATTACCAGGTGCAATGTCTGTTAAATAGGGGCACATTTCTGGAAGGTATACTTGGCTGTGCAAGACTGCATTTGTGTGTGCATGCACGTGTGTGTGTGTGCACATGTGAGTGTGTTAGGGAGCAGATGGTTGCAGAACAGGTTGTAAAATATGCAGGAGCAGCTCTCATCCCCAAATCTCCTCTCCATTCAGTCTGGATGACTGTCTGAGAGGCGAGCAGGACCCCTGCACCCCTTTGTTGATCCTATGTGGCATTTCAAGTGCTTGCTGTATTTTGATATTTTTACCCAAAGGTAATTACAGAAGTGCCAAGACCATAAAATACAGCGTCCACACAGTGTGTCGCTTGTGTATTTGTGTTAGGGTGGTCAACACTCAAACAAGGTGCTTGTGTGTAGGGGGGGCTTGCAGTGTGTTTGTGTGTGGACTCTTATCTGTAGCTTGCACTGCACTGGCGCTGCCTTTTCTGGAGGCTAGATGGAGGAGAGGAACAAAGAGGAGAGGAGATGATGGGGGAGGCGCATTATGATTTTGACTGACAATGGAGGGAGGAGAAGAGATACATTGGGATGGAGGGGGAAAGTGGTTACACAGACAGAAGTACATACACACAGTGAAAAGATGGATCAAATTGTAACTATGCAACAATGTAACTATAGACACGCATAGATTAGAAACGCATGTAATCACATAAGAGCCGTGGACTTGAGACTTGGAGTCGAGTCACATGTAAGTCACACAGAGATGACAAGAGCATTGACTTGGGCTTAACTACTCTGAGAATTGGCTTGAGCAGTCACACGTTTTCTTCTACAAGTCAATACTTTGGGTTATCTGCTGTGGTCAGCATGCTAACATAATAACAATGCTAACATGCTGCAGGTATAATGTTTATAATGTTGAGCATGCTTACATTTGGTAAGTAAACAAGTACAGCTGAGGCTGATGATTAGTTTTGCAGGTATTTGGTCATCAACAAAAGTTGTGGACAAATTAAAACCTTACGATGGCCCTCGTGGAAATGTCAAGGGCTCACCAAAGCATAGCTTGTCTTGAAGGGAAAATGAATGTCCACCAAATTTTATGGCAATCCATCCAAAAGTTGCCAAGACATTACACTCAGAACTCCAAATGGGAGCCTACATAGATACATATATATAGATATCTGTACCAAATTTTGTGATACTCCATCAAACAGTTGTTGAGACATTTCACTAAAAAACAAAAATGTCAACCTAGTGGTGGCGCTAGAATAAAAGTCAGGGGATCAAAGTCAGTAGGCTTTATCCTCCCAGATCATGAATGTCTGCGCAAAATTTCATTCAATTCAATTTTATTTATATAGCGCCAAATCACAACAACAGTTATCTCTGAGCGCTTTTCATAAAAGAGCAGGTCTAGACCGTACTCTGTGACGTTATTTACAGAAACCCAACAGTTCCCACCAAGAGCAAGCACTAGGCGACAGAGGCAAGGAAAAACTTCCTTTTAAGAGGCAGATACCTCGAGCAGAACCATGGCTCAGGGTGGGCGGCCATCTGCCTCGACCGGTTGGGGGGAGAGAGAGAGCGAGAGAGGAACAGAGTGAAAGAGGGAGGGGGATGAAAGGAGAGAGAGAGGGAAGGGAGGCAGCCTACACAATATACACACAGAGGTACAGACAGTAAAGGTGATGTTGCTATAGACTAAATGAAAAATGGTACAGATAAATACAGTAATGTTCATGATAATAATCGTAATGTTAATGATTATAATTACAATAATTACAATAGGACTAGTAACAATAGTTGTTGTAGCAGAGGGTGTCAAGCAGGAACACGGAGGCAGCAGGTGACCCGCAACCACAGATCCAGACTCCACAGCTCCAGAGCCAGAAAACCTGCAGGAAGTGATAGGAGGAGAGAGGAGAGGGACGAGAAAGCACAAGACTATCAGAAAGGGGAGAAGTTGTTTAGTAACATGCAATAATGGGATGAGGTTGCATACAGAGGGAGAGAAAGAGAGGAGAGAGGAGCTCAGTGCATCATGGGAAATCCCCCGGCAGTCTAGGCCTATAGCAGCATAACTAAGGGATGGTTCAGGACTCACCTGAGCCAGCCCTAACTATAAGCTTTATCAAAGAGGAAAGTCTTAAGCCTACTCTTAAATGTGGAGATGGTGTCTGCCTCCTGAACCCAAACTGGAACCTGGTTCCACAGGAGAGGAGCTTGATAGCTGAACGCTCTGGCTCCTAGTCTACTTTTGGAGACTCTAGGAACCACAAGTAACCTGCATTCTGGGAGCGTGCTCTGGTGGGGTAGTAAGGTACTATGAGCTCTTTAAGATAAGATGGTGCCTGACCATTAAGAGCTTTGTAGGTAAGAAGAATGATTTTAAATTCTTTTCTAGATTTTACATTCAGCCAATGCAGAGAAGCTAAAACAGGAGAAATATGATCTCTTTTCCTGGTTCCTCTCAGAACATGTGCAGCAGCATTCTGGATCAGCTGAAGAGTCTTAATGGACTTTTTCGAGCAGCCTGATAATAAGGAATTGCAGTAATCCAGCCTAGAAGTAACAAATGCATGGGCTAGTTTTTCTGCATCATTTTTATTTTATTCTTTTTCATTTTTCATAGCAATCCTACTTAATACGTAAAATGACAGACTGACAAGCATGGCTGATTTTCTTTCTGAAACCAACAGAAACAACATTCACATCCACTACACGCAGAGAAAGAGGTGCTGAAATGAGAAAGAAAACTGGGTTCGAGCTTCTCTCTCTAGCTCTCTTTTTACACTTTGCCCATTTGGATCAGCTATATATAACACTTGATTTCCTACGTGGTCGCATAACATGTCGTTCGAACCACTTCTTTTCTAGTATAGCCCGTCCCAGTAAATCCCGATTAACTTTTGAATGGAAAAACATTCCCATGCAGTGTCATTTTAAATGACATGCTGATTTAGAATTTGCTTATGAAGACTTGTGACTTTCGCCAAAAACAGCTCTGAATCACACCCACATTTGTAAGCTGGGACTGAAGAAAATAGACGTGTAAGAAGTTGAAGGAAATGGGGGCAATCATGTAGACACATAAAGAAAAATCTCAACCACACAACAAGGTAGACATACATGCACTCTTGACACAAAATGAACTACACACACAGTCACAAACACACACATCCAGGACGGCACTAGTTCCCCTCGGGGTCAATGTGAAGTGTCTCCCTGTTTGAGTTGACTTGTTGTGTTGAGTCATGCGTTCTGCAGTCAGAGTCAGCTGCTTGTGACAGACACATCAGGAGAAGCTACAGTACACTGCACATGATGTATGCTCCAAATTGTAAATATAGTTACATATTATTTCCTCCCTGTTCCACGCTCAGTGAGCTATCAGAGAGCTGGCATGCTGGATATTTTGACAGACAGCAGCTTGTATCAGGGTAATGATGCTCTCAGGCTAACCCACACTAGTCAATGGGCTGCTGTGTGCAGCAGCAGTGGTATAGGTAGTAGCAGTTTCTCAGACATCTATCACCCAAAAACTCTATATAACCATTGCAACCTTTATTTGTACAGCCATCACATCCTTACATTGGACAAGCTAGAACCTACAAATATTTGGCTTTTTGTTTACCCTACTAGCTAAATTAAGATTATGTAAATACATGTTACCAATTCATTCTCTGTTGTCCAGCACAACATGCCTTACCTCAAAGCCTTTGGGGAGCTCTATGATCAAATAACATTACTTAGGCGATATTTGATCCTTACTGGCAAACAGCTACCAAACTAACCCTGTTTACTAGGAATTATGTTTATATACTACTTATTTGTTTTACCAGTTACATTTTGTGGTAAGTGTAATTGCTACCAGGATTTGACTCGGTTGGCTTGTTTTTTTTCAAGGACCAAAGTGCCACATGGAAGTTGTAGGCAGGTGGTCCGGGTACAAAACGGAAGACTTTAGACACCAGAGGCCGGAGTTCCTTGTGTGGTTAGTTTATAAGCAAAACAATCTATTTGATTTAGTTTAGGGAAAGCGTGGTTTTGGCTAAACTAAATGTTGTTGTCTTTTTCAAAACTAAACCAGACCACAATCTTCCTCTAACCTTACACAAGTGCCTTATGTTGCCTCAATATAACTTTATAATGTAGAAAGAGCATGTTTTCTATTGCAATAGGTAGAAAAAATTAAATTCCACGTTCAGTATTATGTACACTTCACTGCATCTCGTTGTATGTGTTAAATAATGTTTTGATGAAGTGTGAAAAATAAAAGCTAAGAGCCTGGGAAACTGAACCAACAAGTACGACTACTCAATCATTAAAACAAAAAAAGAATGATAAATCTAAATCGAATATGATCAAAATAAATCAAACGTCCACAGCCTGTCAGTGTCTTCCTATCAAGGCTCTGGTGTTTGACAGCTGTCTGTTGCATTACAGCTGAACAGCAAAGAAAAGCTGTTAACTTTAGCCTCCACAAGCTTAATGTCCTGGCAACATCTAACAACATAATCCAGGCAGAATTACGTTCATAACAAATGTATTTGCTGTTACAGACTAGTTGGATATGTAACATAATTTCTAGACAGGGTTCATGTAACTTTGTAAAATATGCAACCTTGTATGGTCTTCACTACACAAGCTGCAGTGCAGTAAGTAAGTAGTAGAACAGTGACACACTGGCATTGTCTATGTACTAGCATTTACATAAATCAATAATGTAATTGAAATGAAACCATAGTAGAAGCCTTTAGAATTAATTTGAGTGTTTTTACATCTACATCATTTAAACCAACTCATCTAAACTGGATCTGTGTTGGTGTCAGCCTTTAACGCTAGGTAAAAGCTGTTTAGGTTTACACTTACACTGCATTGCTGAACTGTGGGATATATTATAATGATAAGTTAACATAAAAACAGAAGCATCTATGAGTGAATTTTGTTGGTCTGCTTAACACCGGGGCAAAGAGAGCTGGTAAAGAAGGAGAGGACGAAAGCTAAGTTATGTAAAGTAAAGAACAAGGAAAGCTAAGTCATGCTTAGGATATCACTTTGAATTTGTAATTGTCTACTTGCATGCCTGTGTGGTATGCTCTCAGAGAATTGTGGCTGTGCCATGTTAACAGATGGCCCTCGACTTCCCTAACAGGCGGTATAAATCAACACTGTAGCCCAAGCAGCTCTGTCTGGGTCAGCCCCCACACAAGTTGACTGTACCATAACACTCTTTCATCACATGTCACCCAAAACAGTCATCTTTTCAACGGATTACATGTGCATGGACAAAATAATGTATATGTCTTAAACACTGTGAACACACACAAGTTGGGTTTCTGTAGTCATACCATAGTTACTGTATGTACTGTTACTGTACTGTAATGTGTGTAATACTGTATGCCTTAGTTCCTGTTCCTTTTTTGCAGTTTGTCTCTTCGATAAAAGCTGAAACAAAACAATGAAAAAGACCCAATATGATGGGCACTGGATCCTTACAGCTTTCACTCGTCTGTTTTTCCACTCATGGCATCTGTATGTTAACAAGATAACTGCACAAACCAGTGACTGCAATCAAAACACAGCTTTAAAGGTGCCTGTGGAGGTCTTAATATAAACAAACAAAGTTTGATCTACATTCACTATTTCTCACCGAAACACATTGAGACCAAATAAATATTTGCAATAATTTGAAACCTACAGTGTTTACATCCATGTTAGCCTACCAGCCATTTCTTTATCTCTCGCCTTTGTGGCCTGCTACCACCACCAACTGTCAATCAGTGCGATAGCTTGAAACCATCAGCAGGAATTTGTACATGTGCAAGTGCGTCCCTGTGCACCAAATAACAAAAGAGGAACCCAGTCAAACATTGCTCGATAGGGCTACTTGTGGTCTAAAACTCACCTCATACGTTATGAGTAGTGTGCAGTGAGAAAGGAAGTGAGACCTTCCATGCTACCACCACTTACCTTCTGAAAGCGCTGAAACTGCACAGCATCTGGACCAAAAGCAACGTGTCAAACAGCTTAAAGGCACCATTTGGAGTTTTCGACCACTAGTAGCACTATAGAGCAATGTTGGAGATAGAATGGCTCCCTATTTATTTTGTATATTGCAATGGCTTAAGCACGTGGGCGATGTGATGCACATTACTGCCACCTGTTTCACGCTGTTCTGCTGCTAAACAGGTGGTGGTAATAACATGGCAAGAATCGTAGCAATGCACAAACAAATGCGTCAGTGTAAACAATTAAAAATAATTTTTAATGACTTTGCAAAAGTTGCGTTGGGAAGCAAAAGCATTCAACTAGGGGTGTGACGCCACACTTAACCCAAGAGAAGGGATTTGAGATTTGAGAAAAGATTCAAGCACTATTTTTAAGAAATCTTAATGCTGAATTAAATGAAAATTTTGAGCATTGAGCACTTTAATTCCTGCATTCTGATGATTTTTTCTCCCCCAGTTTATGGTGAAAATGTTTATTTATGTAAATTCAAACTCTATAGCCTAACTATAACAGAATAAAAGTTAATGCAGCTCTGTGATCATTCTGTGCAAAGATCTGTTTCCTGTAGATCAACTTTTCTCATGTAATATCATCCCTGCTGACTCATGAATTAGTTTTCCTCCTCTTTGTGTCTTTGTTTGGGGAAGTAACCTCTTTAAATGTGCATGTGGCACCTTTTCACCTCAATGATAACTTATTTAATTTAGTTATAAACTCCTGGACTTTAATAGATCCTTGTTTCAGCAGCTTTTCTGCTCACATATCAGTGTTCTCTGACATGTCCAGATAAAAGTCATACTATTACAAGACCTACGCCATAATTTAATGAGAAGTGTACCTGCCCTATACTCTGCGGTGCATTAAGTTTTTGATCCGCTGGTAGTAACGTTATCCCCTTCAGACCCTTTGACCAACACAGTTTGGGACTGCATGTGAAACCGAAAGTAACTGAAACACTTTTGATCAGGCAGAAAGCTCACCACAAATCCACACATGTTAACTTCAGCAGATCATAAAGTGCTCACAGTCCCAAACACTGCTGCGCTTCAGTTTTAGATGTTTATGTTGCAAAACTCTACCAGTTAGTTCCCACTCTTCACAGCTGTCTGGACGGTGCGGGTTGAGTTGGTTACTATCAGGTACGCTGATGTTGCATCAGCTGGGTGGAGTTGATTTGCTCTGTGAGTCTATCTCATAAGTTATAATTACATTTGTATTTCACTGCGTGACAAAATTAATGTGTGGCTTGACAGTGTGTGAAAAATGTCAATTGCGTGAGTCTCGCGAGACAGCTTTTTACCTGACAGGAAATATCATCATAATTTAGTCTTGCGAGATCTCGTCACACCCCTACATTAAACACATTTATTAGACCTCAAAGATACACGCAATGTATACAGTTTATGACACATGCTGCTTACGGGCCAGGAAATGACCTGCTTTAGTTTTCATATTTTTGATAGTGATGTTCACATATTCTTTGAAGATAGAATACTTTTCCATGAGGCTTGTACATTATTCTTGATACTCCCTGCAGTTGGCTACATTCCCACATTCAGGTTAGGGGCCATGGTAGAGTTAAGACACAGCACAGTGCATTTTGGCTGACTTCAGTGATGATAGCTTGATCTGTTGCCTGCTTTCTAAAAATAAGCTGTTTTCAATTCTAACAAGCATTTTATGTAATATGTTTACAAGGAGTTTGCAGTAAGGAATCATATTTATCTCTGAAACACTTCTTTACATTATACATTTTCTTGCAAATCACAATTACGTACATTGTTCACAAGTTTAACAAGTCAAAATACAAATGATGCATTGACTACTTTACAGTTTGAATAACAGCATGAAAACATCTGTTCATTTTAAACCTAATCCTACATTTAGGATTATAGACTTTTAAAAAAAACCCAAAACTTTAATACTCCCAAATGCAGGTCAGATTTACGTTGAGGTATACAAGTTTTGCAAACCTTTGAACCTTTTAAGTCCACCAGATTACATGTAAATCTTAAACTAAGCCATCACAATGTAATGTAAGTCTTTATATCTCAGTCTGTAAAAAAATAGAACAGCGCTTTAAACTTATTTCATTAATACGATTTTTCCCATTTCCAAAAGTGCACTTACAGCTGTGCAGATAATGGAGTCAGCAGCTGACGTGGACAATGTGACTGTTATTCTGCATGTAGGTTCATAAATCCTTATCACCTTGAGGTTGGAAAACAAAGTCATTTCCTATGTTGTGGTGTTATCTCTGTTAGTACACGGCCAGCAGTCAACAACAAGACGGGGATAATAGGATCATCTCCTCATACATCCTTTACACTAGCGCCAAACACAAACACACATGCAGACATTCAAGAGCATAAGTGTGGTTATACGCAAAGTAGCTTGACATTCCATGAATAGCTGTTCTTCATTTATTAGCTCACACACACACAAGGAGACTCACAAGCCAGACGGTGCCAATCCCTAGCTGTATCTGGGTCAGAGCTAACAGAGATGAATCTAACGGAAGTTTCACATTGCCCCTCTTTCTTTCTTCTATTCCTCTGTTGTAGCGATGTAATTAATAACACAAGTCCTTTAGGGAGAGGGCGAATGCGCTGGAGAGGGGGAGGAGGGGCACAGAGAGAGAGTGAGAGGCGGTGACTTACCTTGGCAAAAGTCTCAGACATGCAGCTTTGGGGGTGTAAAAGTTTGATGCCACAAGGTGTAGGTAGCAGTGTTAAGTGAAGTGTTGAATGTGATGAATCTTTAATAACGTTTGGGCGCGTCTGGACGCCCTGTAACTGCAACTGCGGGGGGGTTGCCAATGAGTGTCAAGGTTTCCTGATGTTATGTACCTTATATCCTGCCCACAAAATGATCAGTATACTAAATTAATTTGCTAACTTCATCTGTTTGCTCCTGGAAACATTAATATGTTAGTTCATCCATAAATCTGGAGGCATGAGTATGATTAGTATTTTCTGAATAGGTGACAGCAGAAACTGAGATGTTAATATGCCTGAAAAGAAAAATCAAAAGTAATCAAGCTCATTAATTTCCACAGAAGGCAACGTCTATTAGTAATTGCTTTAACTGTTCTGAAAGAACATACAGTAAATAGTTTGACTGAAAAGCTGTAAGAAATGTGAGGAGAAAAAAACTGCCCCCAACAACATTCGCTATGAATGTTTCATGTCGGAAACTTTCTGTATGAATATTTCATCTACAGAAATGTCAAGAAGAGAACAGCACAGAGCAAAATGGCAGACAGTCCCATACTGTATTGCTGCCCTGCTGCCCTGCTGCACTGAATGTAGTGATGAAGAGATGAAGTTGTTAGGTTTTAGTAAGACTGAGGACCGGGGGCGGATACAGAACACTCAAAGCCCGTCAAAGTAAGAGTTTATTCACAAAGGACTAGTACAAAATGATAGTGGGTGAGATGTGAGCAGGGGCAGGCAGTCCTGGGCAGGGCAATCCGCTCTCCTAGAGAGCCTCCAAGCAGGGCAATGACAGCGGACTCGGCAACTAGAAAAAGGAGATAAACAAAAACAATCTGGGTTCAGGCAGAGACACACTGGAAGCAGACTAAATGCTCAGGAAACAAGCTGGCCTGAAGTACTCAACCAAGTTACGGCTAGGAATAATCTGGCGACAAGTCTCAGGGAGCCCACATCTTAAGACCAGGTGTAGATGAGGATTGGCAACAGGTGTGCTTAGCCTGCGGGCGACCAGCTCCTGCCAAGGGAAAGACACACCCACACATGCCCACAGAACACCACAGGAAAAGAAAACAAAGGAAGCAACCTCCAACTGTCACAGGACCAACTGTGACAGAATGGAATTTATTTCCCTACTCTGCCTCTGATTGGCTGTCATGTTTAGGAGTGACGACTTTGGTTAGGCAGAGCCAGTTGTAAGTTACAAAGCCATGCTAGAGTGGACTAGGTATAATAACAGGTAAATGCTGTCTTGGCCACGATCGAAGTTGGACAGCTTCTTTTCCAGTCTGGGCTAGTTGCTGTTGGTATAGGAGATAAACGCTAACAATGTGTTATGTTTAAGGATAGTAATTTGATTTGATTTGCTGTTTGCGACTGGAATCAGGATCTTCAACGTTAAGTACCAGAAGCATGAATGTCTGTACAAAATGTCATGGCAATCCATCCAATAGTTGATATTTCA